>NW_023270426.1:60424556-60487385 GCF_011800145.1 Mirounga leonina | reverse complement strand
AAAGAAAGAAAGAAAGAAAGAAAGAAAGAAAGAAAGAAAGAAAGAAAGAAAGAAAGAAAAGGAAAAAAGAAAAGAAAGAAAAAAGAAAACTATTAGTTGAGAGACATTCCACAAACTATCTAACTAGCACTCCTCAAAGCTGTCAAAATCATCAAGAACTAGGAAGAGAAACTATCCCAGCCAAGAAGAGAGGAGAGTAGGAAACATGGGAATTAAGGAGAGTGGTAATGTCCCAAATGAGATCCTGAAAACAAAGGAAATCTGAATGGAGTATGCACTTTAATTAATGATAATGTATCAAACTTAGCTTATTAACTATAACAAATGTAACATGCTCAAGTAAGAAGTTAATAGGGAAACTTGGGTACTGGTTATAGGAGGATTCTCTGCACTACTTTCATAATTTCTCAATGAATCTAAAACTGTCCAAAAATAAAAGGATTATTCAAAAGAATGGTAGGCTTAGAAATAGATAAGATTATGTCATAAACTTTGTCAAGCAGCACATTTCCTTAAGAGTGTCCTGTTGAACAATGGAAGCAAGGGCCTTGCCCCAGCATCCTATTGTTCCAACTGGCTTCAAGGTTGCGGCCCTTAATAGGAGAAAAGGTCAAGATTATCAGGTTTAAGATTCCATCTAGGCAAGATCTTTAGAGGTATATTTTCACAGGTAAAAACACCCTGAATTTCCACCACAGTTTGTCGGGAACCAAACTATTAAGCTAGCAGAGAACTGCCCGTCACCACGCACTCTGCAATGGAACCCCCAGGCCTCCACAGGTGTGCCAGTGGGAGGAGCGGTGCGCAACTACCAATGGGACGCGCTCTCCAAAGCCCCGATCAGATGTGGCCGTCATGACGTGGGGATGATAGCTTCTCACAGAGAAAAAGCAACATCAGGAGCTTTTAGGACAGGAAGCCCCATTGCTGTCATTGAGCATGATTACTATAAAACATGTGAGACTCGGTCATTGCTATAAAACATGTGACTCAGTCATTGCTATAAAACATGTGACTGCCATAGGTTTCCCTTCTCCCCTTTCCAATTGAGACTTTTTCATTGTAGTAACTGTGAGCTGACCTGAACCAACAGGGTTATCCACAATTATGAGATTCTTTTTCCTAAGGATTGGCTTCAAAAAGGTATAGGTAAATATAACCTAAATGTTCACTTCCTACAAACTTGCAAGACTGAAACCAAATTCTGCCACACGTGTCTTTTATTGTGTGACTATATAATGTTTTCTATAAATGCAATGAAGTTTCAGTTCCTGTTCCTTCTAGTCACTCTGACCATAGCATGCATGGAAGAATCACTGGAGACTAGCCACAGGATTCAGCTTATGGAGTTGGATTAACTCAAAGAGCCTCTCCATACATGTCCAAATACACACCTAGACAAAATCCTAGACCTAGAGTGCCATTCGCAGAGAAATGGAAACAAATAGAAAGGAAAGGCTATAGAAGTCACTAGATTCTCAGACCCTGTTCATGCAAGGGCAGAGATGAATGTGTAACATTTCTAGACAGTACATGTATCTTGAACATCACTTATTTCACGAATGAGTAATCATTTCTAAGGTCTATTATCTTAATTAATAAATCCTTTATTGGTGGTGAGATAAAGATAATTGAAGCTCTGGTCATAGCCGCAAGGGTGGGCTGAGCTCTAGCACATGCAGTACCAACTCAAGTGCTTCATATGTTAACCAATCACTCAAAAGGATATATAGACTAAAGCTCACACCCACACAAATATAGCACTGTTCTTTAAAGTATTTTCAATCAAATTTCAAATCTGCTTTTTCTCCATCCTTGTGCACTGGATATATAGGGAGCAGATAAGTTTTGGCTTTTAGTAGCTCAATCATGGAAAATCTTACAGTGATCAATGAAGAGAACTGCTCATCACCTGGAAATTTTAGACTTTCAGTTGGTTGCAGTAAGGAGATGATATTCAAGGATGGTCTCCCGTGGAGAAAAGGGGAGTTCTCTAGTCTCCTGGCATTATGCACTTCTTTAATAGGAAAATAAAACTATAGTCCAGATTCTGTCTTCCATCTCAATAATCTGCAGCCATCCAGTTGAATGACAAAGATACTACTTTTCTCAAAAAAATTAACCAATTACCTCTAAATTCTCTGGGCATCAGTAAAAGGACAAAGGAGCCCAAAGAACACACACACACACACACACACACAAAGTATAGTTAAAAAATTATTAGAATTGGGCTGACAGCAAGACACTTCAATACTGATATCAATAAACAGCTACATAATGCCAAGTAAACAACAGACCGCCTACACTGACTTATAAAATACATTTTACAGGACAAATCATTCTAAAATTTGATTTTCTAGCTAACCTCTTTCCTCTTTACTCAAATGACACCATCTCATTTAGGCCTTCCTTGGATACCATATCTAAAACTGACCATCCTAAATATTTCCTCAGCCCCTTTCCTTCCTTATTTTCTTAGCTCTCTTTCTGTGTACCATACTATATGTTTTGCTTATCAGTATTACTTATGTCATATAAATTTTCTTGAGGGCAGGACTTCTTGTCTATTTGGGTCACGATTATTTTGCCAGTGCCAGATCCATACCTAAAATATAGTAGTAACTGCTCAGTTGTTGAATTAATTAAAATTAACACTTTTTTCTTGTGGGTGAAATGACAGATCATTATTGTGATATGTTGCTTGTTTATTTAGGTGGTAAAATTAGAAGAAAATAATGTAACAATATTTTTTTAATTAAAAAAATCAGTACCTTGAAAATATATTTAAATAAACAAGGTCTAAGCAAGTATACTCAGGTTTAAAAGTACTAGTTTTCACTGTAGATCCATTACTTTTCCTACCTTTATCTTGAAAGCATATATCATTATTCAAACCAAATTAGTTCACTGGTATACATTATTATATTTAAAAAATCATTTTAAGTTTTTTTAAGAAAACCAAAATAAATGTCAAATTAACATATTAGCATTCTGTAATGAAATATCTCCCATTATTTGGAAGTACACTATCAAAAATCCACTAGTGATTATTCATTTAGCTACTTTCTAATAAGATACAGACTGAAAGCTGAGAGTGATACAGAGAAAACATTTCTAATAAAGAAAAGATAAACTGCAGTCATGACCAAAAGCCTAAGTAAGCAAACATGTTCCAAACTGAGAAATGGAAAAGTTCTTCAACCCTGTTTCCCAGTAACGTTTTCACTACTAGATGCAGAATTAGAAAACATAAAGCATAAACATAAACTCTTAGTATGAAATGAACATACATCTTGATCATACAAAGTGAAGAGAAGGCAGTATAGTGTGACTAAGGTTGTAATTTTTCTAGAATTCTATCCTGAGTTTCTCACTTATCAACTTTGGGTTCGTGGGAAAGTTGCTTAACATTTTTGAACTAGAGCCTTAGTTTGTCCCTCTACAAATGGAGTAAAGAGCATGGAGTTAATACTTTCCCCTCCAGGTTATTGTAAAAATGAATGGTATCATTTCCATTGAGTGTTTGACATATTGTCTGCATTGTGGCTTAACTTATCCGATCTGCAACTGGACCACAAATCCCTACATCAATGCATAGCCTTTGCTGTACTGAAGACATGGGTTAATTAGGAAGTACTAGAGTTGAGGTGCCTGGATGGCTCAGTCAGTTAAGCAGCTGCCTTCGGCTCAGGTCATGGTCCCAGGGTCCTGGGATCGAGTCCCACGTCAGGCTCCTTTGTCAGCGGGGAGTCTGCTTCTCCCTCTTACTCTGCCTGCTGCTCTGCCTACTTGTGTTCTTTATCTTTGTCAAATAAATAAAATCTTAAAAAAAAAGGAAGTACTAGAGTTATAGTCAAAAGACTCCCATATATTTTTATGAAATTATTTATGAAAACTTTTTTTAAGATTTCTAGAATGATCCGGGATATTCCATTAATAGCCAGTGGTACATTCTCAAGGGAAGAAAAATGTTCATTCTAAATAAGATATAAATGAAAACAGAGTGTAATAAAATATAAATTGCATAGGAAACAGATGATAAAATGTTAATACCATCATACAGAAATAGGCACACTTAACATGGGTCAAAGTACAAACACCAGGATAAAGTACTAGTGTAAATTCATTTTCTTAAAGGTAGATCCATATAAAGATGTCCTATAAGTTATCTGACGCTTCACATGCAATCTAGGTTTCTACATCAAATTTCTCATTTGTATTTTCTCACTCTGCTTTTCGAAATTAATATTAGACAGTATGCCTGATATTAGAATTTCATCCTAGAAGATTTAATCCCCAACTAAATAATCGACTTTGCAGGTGGAACCCCAAGGCAAATGATGTAATGATGTAATATAATGATGTTTGGTCATATAAGACTGAGTTCATTAAAAGAAAGTTTTCTTTTGTTTCAAAAGCTTTAAAATACAGAGCCCTGTCTACACTATTCTCCAAGTAGTAAACGTATAAAATAGGGATGCTTCTGCCTTTTTTTGTTTTCCAGCCTTTACTTACACAGCAAAATTGGCTGATTAGAGATCTACACCTCTCTAGCTCCAAATCCTTTATGTTCCTTCTTGCAGAGAGAAAAGTGTTTCTTGTGACAGTTATCACTTGCAAAAAGGAAAACAAGGGATTCTGAGATCAAAGGCTATTGATCACCATTCCAAAGTCAATGTCACATTTCTCATCCCATACACCAAAGAACACTGGTTAATCTGCAAGCAAGCAGACCAGACCCCAGGCCAAGCCATAACCACCATTGAAACTGGTGTCTAGCATCAACAATAATCCACCAAGGATCCATTACTACTGATGAACAATTAACTCACCCCAGCAAACACCAAGAATGCCTTAAGAAGTACAGCTTACTTTAAAACTGTATTTATGACAACAAATTCCACTAGAGCCACCTTCATTTTTAACCTATATTTTATTTTTTGTTAGTAGTAAGCTATTATTCCTACAGTGAGTATCTTTACAAAGAGACTTCACTTGACTAAGACTTAATATTGACTCTTGATAAAACTAGCTCAGAATGATGAAGGTATTTTAAAAAGAAAAAAAAAGTCTCAATGTCATAGCTGCACATTTAAAATAGGTTTAATGCTCTGGGGCTCCCTTTGTCTGGTTTGTTTGAAGTTTCATGGCCCCTTCAGAAATGCTGAGATATATACAAACATTCAGTTTCTGAGAATGGAATTCAAATATACTGATAAACCTACTCCTCCTTCCTCTCACAGAGTGAAAGCCTAGTGGGAGAGATGGAAATCAGTTAGAATCAAACATAGGGTTCCTCTCAGTGGATACAATAACAACTCAAGTGGATGAGAGTTCCATTTGAAAATGAGGTTAAAATTTCTATCCAACAAATGGACTGCCCAAACACATCTTAAAGGTGGTCTCTCACACAAAATCCCAGGATTTTTTTTTTCTACTTAAGGTTTTTTTGAACATGTTGTTAAGCATCAGATATTTCTTTGCATTGAGTATCTTGTGGTAATTTCTTTGCCAGGAACTGTTTCACATTCCTTATCACTTATACTCAGGACAATAATAAATCCCAGAAGTATTTTCTGGAATAGATACTATAAATTAGGAAGGACATTACACCACATTAATTCTAAATAGATAATGTTATTACCTAACTTAATAATATTTGGTAACCTGATTTGAGAATCATGACCATTCTAAAAAGTCATAAAAGAAATCTTTTTACTGAACCAGAAAATAAATGGAATCAAACAACATTAAATGGAATAGCTTGAACACTGGAGGAATAGAAGAATAGTTCTTTGCTATAGTCAGTCACAGGTTCTTTTAACAGGCAAGACTTTAAAAGTTCTCTTTTCATTCTCCTCTATCAGATGTCATTCCTTACATTATGGGATAAAACTTTTTCCCTTAATAAGAACTATAGTTGATTATTGTACAATCTGCTCTTTTAAAAAAAAATCCTATTAGAACCACTGTTTTGATTCCTGCATGATCAACTAACCTTACTAAACCCACCTGGAGATAATGGTGAAGATACTCATCAGTCTTTATTTGCAGCCAACTAGATCATTTTTATACCCAACCAGAAGGTATTTTTTATGACAACCCTTATAATAAAATTGGAAAAAAAAAAGAATCTAGAGAAAATGTGAAAGAAACCAAGATTTTTTACAAATATTTGCTTATTTAGCCACACTTTTTTATTATTGCTAATATCCTAATAGAATTAGGATAATATGTGAAAGGAGCCCATGATTGTAAACATTAATTCTTAAACAGAGCTATACTGTTGAATTAAAGCTGCTTGTGTGTGTGTGTGTGTGTATGTGTATATTTTCACATAAAAATGTGCACCGTGAAAAATGGCAAGTATTTCATAGTGTTGCCGGCTAGATAGATGTGCTAATAATCTGGGTCAGCACACATGCCCCTATTCTGCAGCTCTGGGTGCACTGTGATGATTAGGAATGCTATTTTGAAAGGTGGAGCAAGAGGTCTGCCCTTGCATACACAAAAGTACAGTCCTAAGCAACTAGATGATAATTACCCACTCCCATTACCATTCTTTATAAAAGAATAAGCTATTAGTTGTAGAAAAATTATATGCATGCATGGAATGTACTGGGAGAAATGACTGAGGACCATAAATATTACTAAATACTTAGACAACCCTAGTGTCATGAAATTACAAATGTATATAGTGAAAACTTAGCATCTGAAATCAACTCTTCCCACATAAGACACTTAAAATGGTTTATATTTTTATGTCTTTTGGTATCTTGCTACCTATGTGTTGTGTATAAAGCTTAACCTCATATATCAAGTCCACAGATCCTAAGTGACTTGGGAGGGGTTGGGATGGAGAGCAAGACTGATGACATCCTATACTAGATCTCATGCCCATATTCTCCTGGTGTTCTCCTTCTTTCTGCCGACCAGTTTTTCACATCCTGTGGCCCCTTGTTTTCTATCCCTGTGGTAGGTCTTCACCTATCGTAGTTCTGTATCTCAGGCAGGGAGCATCATCTGCCAGTTATCCAGGAAATTAATAAAGGGACTCTCAATTAACATGTGTGTAGCCTAAGTGAAAAACTGCATCAATGAATTAAAATCTACCCTTGTGAAATTGTTTTAAAAATAAATTTAGAGGAGCGCCTGGGTGGCTCAGTCAGTTAAGCCGCTGCCTTCGGCTCAGGTCATGATCCCGGGGTCCTGGGATCAAGCCCCGCATCGGGCTCCCTGCTTAGCGGGAAGCCTGCTTCTCCCTCTCCCTGCCTCTCTGCCTACTTGTTCTCTCTCTCTCTCTCTGTCAAATAAATGAATAAAATCTTAAAAAATTCTTTTAAAAAAAAAAATAAAATAAAATAAAAATAAAAATAAATTTAGAATAAATGAATTTGGGGGGAGAAAAGAGAAAAGCCTTTTCAAGCTGTGGAGATGTTCTAAAAAGATTCCCTAAAGGTCATCATTGACAACAGAGTGCACACCGTCATTATTTTCTTTTATCTCGCTCTATAGTGGTTGAGGGGACACATTTTTCTTTTCTTCTTTTAAAGACATTTAAAAGCAGTATTCCAGTTTCACAGCCAGCATCTTCACACCATTCGAAAGATATACAGTCAATCATAAGCCCAAAGAGGAAGCAGAGGATTAGTTTTCACTTAAGTAAAGTTTAGTGAAAAGCCAACAGATCAGTGTGATTATGGCTAGATCAATGATGCATAGTTCTGAAAGGTTTTACACAAGCAGCAGTCTTAGAATGCAGCTGTAAGGAGCAGGTAGGTCAGAAAAAAACATAAACTCAATGCCCAGCACATGTACCTCCCTTTGGGTCCATAAAGAATCTGACCAGATTGTCTAACGGGAAGCCATTCTTACCACAGGGGCAGGGTTGAAGTGCTTCCCTTTCCGATGGCTGCATTTCAGCCTTGAGTATGTCAGGTAAGGTTTTCTGCTGGTCAAAGTCACAAAAATTCTGGTCGATATCTTTTATGAGGAATGACAAATGTAAAAAGATAAACTCAGCTATGTCAGATAAACTATATGGGCTTTTACTAGATCCCAAGCAAAGATTTAACAATGTGTAGTCAATTTCAAAGTCTTCTGCTAATTCAAGGAAACAAAAGACCCTCATTACAAAGATTTCAACCAGGCTGGAGACTATTATGTTCAGGCCATGGAAACCTTGAGCACTGTCCTTTTTAGATAGGAACTGTTGCAAAGAACTTTTTTTTTTTTTTTGAAAAGTTTCTTTTGACTGATCAGATAAATGGGAATCACGTCAAAGTTTTTCTTCAGAAGAGATCAATTTTGAATAATCTATCTGTGGCAGAATACTTTTGGAGTTCTACTACCTGAACTTTTCAAAAGCCCCCGCAGGGACTTCAGTTTTTAATGTAGAAACAATACATTTCACGAATGACCATCCTCAATCTCTCCTCTGTACAGTACAAAGATTCATTTTTCACTTTTACCTACATGTGTTCTAAACTATCTCTAGATTATCTCTAAAAACAGAGATGGGGGATTTCATCTGGTAGAAATTTTGAGAACCTACTTACTTTATTGAGCTTTAAAAAATTACAAACTCCTTACCCCTGTTAGCATAAGCACATGAGGTTCCTCTCTCATGTTTTTTAATCTGTAGGGCTGTGCTAGGAATGTTTTCCTCTTTTTCTTCTTCTCCTTCCTCTCCTTCTCTTTCTCCATCTCCCTTCTTCTTCCAATTCTAAATATGGAATTCCAGTATTTGTCATAATAAATTATAACTATTTATCATTTTATTCTATCTCACCAACTTCATTTAAAATAACTTCCATCTGGAAGTCGCATATAGACACCAAAAGATCACGAAAGGGCCGGCAGTACGTGCTGTGTGGATTCTAATCACAGCTCTGTCACCACCTGCCATGTGACCTTGGCACAGCCCCTGCTGATGGTGCCTAAAATGTCACAAAATTACCTTATTCACTAGCATGCACAGCAGAATTTAAAAAAATTTTTTTTTTAAACTCTATTTGGTACTTCAAAGCAACAAATTCTAGTTCAATGTTTCATTCACTATAACTTTAAAAATGTCAGTATTTGTAAACAATTGCCTTTATACGCTTTGGCATGCACAAGACAAGTTGATACTGTATTATTACAGTCAACTAAATTGTACCTAGGTACCCCCAAGTGTCAAAGTAAATACCAAGGTTCTTGTGTCCATATAGCATACCTGTGCTCCAGATCAGAGTGAAATAAAAGTGACTTCTATATGGATGTCCTTAGTAATAAAAAAAAAAAAAGGAATATATAATACATAACCAAAATAGTGTTTAAATTCAATGTTGTTCACATTTTTCCAAGCTTCAGTAGCTTTTAAAGAAAGAGTTCAGGGGCTACATATCCCATAGAAAGCATCAGATCAAAAGGATTGACCATTAAGTTTAGCAGCATGATTCATTTTATCAACTTCCCGCAGCCTTCTAATACTCCTTTTCAAAAATCGTGCAAACCGTGTGAGACTGTGCGTGTATTAAATTACACCATTATGTCCTTAGAGGAAGTATTTTCTATTATTCAGGCAAGGAAAGATCTTTGCTCAACCATGACAGGTTCACAACTAGCTGATCTAGAATTTCTGGTTGGTGCTCCACACAATCCAGTCAAACCCTTAGTAATGAAAACAATTATTCTAAGGAGTTTTACTGAGGCAATATCCTTGGTCCAAAATAATATGAAATCTTGGAGAGACCTTCTCTAAGGTAGCTGTTTATGTTGCTTCCTGCAATAAAATAATTCCAGTTATAGAAGCACACAACAACTATTTACATTTAAAATAAAAATGACTTTCTCATTTGTGGCTGAAATTTTTTGAATTTAATTGTAGTTCCATGAGTTGAATTGATTTATCAGTCAGTAATGCATGTTCTCTTTCTGGATAAAGTAGATCTACTCAGGAGCTGTCCAACTGCTGTCAATAGATAGGCACAGGCAATGGTTCAAAAGACAACTAGCTTTAGACTCCGTACAAAATACCTTTCATTGTTCTCTTTATGCTCGTAGGTATTACTACACTCTCTTCCAAAGCTTTTGCTTTCACCTGAGAAATTTATTTAACTGTAAGATTTATCTTTCCCTAATAAAATAAATTATAAATCCAAAGGATGTCCTTTCATCACAATTTCTTCCAATGTGGAGGTCTAGAAAATTCAACATCTGCAAAAACAGTGATAAAGCCCAAGAATTTTAGAAAAATTGTGTATTTTACTAACACAGACAAATCAATTGCCTAAACAATGATTCCTAAGGCCAGAAATAAAATAAAACAAATTGCTCCTTCAAAAAGATATTGAAGTCAGGAAACAATTCATGCTTAGACCTGAAATATTAGTCACAGCACTGTGACCTCTCACCTTCAGTGATAAAATACACAGGTCAGAATTGACAATACATACTCATGGCTGATCATGGCTGCTAGTTATTGATCAAAGGAGAAAAAAAGTACTTTGCAGGAAAAACATTGCTCTGAATTACAAACATCCATTCTCTTGAGACTCAGCAACTCTCTGGGCTTCTCCCTTTGGAACTGGAAGCAAGAAGTGAGTTCAGCCAGTATTTAATATCAAGTGAATGTGGTGTTTAATCAATAGTCTTCTGCTTTGTTCCTCGATGTGGAAAGCAGTGTCTATTCATTCAGCAAAGGTTAATGCCAAGGGTCAAGTGATTTCACACTCTCAGTAGGATCCACAACATTGCAGTAGTTCAGATGCCCTAGACAATGATGACTCAGTTGGACTGATTTATTGCCACTCAAAGGCCCTGCTTAATACTAAAGTGCTCTCTTATGATAATACCTCAGAAAATAGCACTGATAAAAGAGGAGGCAATAATTACCTACATTTTGAGGTAATGTCTTCATTTCTAACATCCTATAAAGATGTAAGGTCCATTTTAAATGATCTGCTTCTAGTATTAGCAAGCCATTTAAATGGGATCTTATCAGCATCTTCTCTTTTATGAAATACACCACAGAAGAAATTCAGTAACCCTATGATACAAATGTAAATTTTAAGTAATACATGATTTAACATATGTTTTAGGTAATCCTTTTTAAATATTTACTTATTGTAATATTTTTCATATCAGATAAGAAGAAAGAAAAAATATTTGCTGATGGGAGGAAAAATATAACTGAATATAGTTAATTCCATTAAACAAGGGAGACACAGTTTGCAATTTGATTTCATTCTTTTTGACCAACTCTACCACACGACAGGCAGGCTAAAAAAGACCTGCCTGTATATTCTTTCTAAATGTGGTTCACTTAAAGCAGCATTAGTCGAGGTCACTGTTTTAAACCAGAACACATTTGCCTATGTCAGGGGTCCAATCTTTAACATGTTAGCATCCATGATTATTATTCGGCAATGTCTCATTCCAGATGTGTTTTATATAATGAAAGAAGTTCAAATGTCACCAGGAAAACAGTGTGAGAAGAATTAATTGGAAAGCTTATCATAGGACAGTGATTTAGAACCCAGCTTTCACTAATATATCTCTGGATGATGAATATACCAATCAATTAGTAAAATAAAATAAATTCTGTAAAATTATCTAAAGACATCCTATCATTACAAGTGGAAGAACATTTGAAATAGTTTATTATATCCCATTCCAGATGATTAGTATGTAAAGCACTCTAATATAAATGTTCTGCCTTCTACTCCCTCTTTTCACAGGAAATATGGGATTTAAAACTCTAATCCAAACTACTTAAAACAATGATTAATTCAGAAATCCTACTTCAAACTATTTTAAACTATTTAAAAATATATGTGAAGTGTTATAGATGAGTTAAAAATACATGTTTTATTCATTTAATTCAAGAACACATTTTTAATTCTCAATGACAGTTTGCCTTAAAAACACACAAAATGGGTAACAGTCAGTACTTCTGATGTGAACAACAATTTCATTGTGTAGTGATTACTTATATGATGTCCAGAGGCCTAAATTTACCTTTTAATCGAGCTTATCCTCAAAGGATGATGAATTGTCTGTAATTCTTTCCCAATGAGAATGATTTTATAGGTCATATATTTCAAGACCTGTAATGGGGAAAGAAGGAAGAATAATTTAATAAAGCTTTTGAAAATAAGAAGAATAACGAAACAAACTAAATGCAGTGGGTTTTTCTTGGCAAAAATAGCATTTGTGACCTAAATACCCTATAGAAGAGACTGTGAGTGGACAAGATTGAATGTTTCAAGGATATTCCAAAAGTGTTTTTCCACAGTAACTTTCCCATACTCTAGGCTTCAGGCTAAAGATATTTAGTGGGAAATACAGTTCAGTTAATTCATATGGGAATAAAACAACCTAAAAAGAATGTGCATGTCTAATTTTGCACTTCAAATACTACTAAATAAATTATAAATAATGTCATCATTTTGAATGGCAAATAAAATATTTGCATTCTTTGAGTTTTGCAGTTGTATCTACCATACATATAATGGCCAGAATAAAATGTGTTATGTAACTATTATGCCTGTAGTCACAATAAGTATGAAATATAAATAATTGTTCATGGTTCAGTGTGACTGAGAAAATACATTTTCAAGACTGCACTTTTTATTTCAGTAGTAATTATTTCTTCAAATCCTGCCAAAGTATTTTTTAAAAAATACATGTGGTCACTCTTTTGTATTCTTCTTTTGTGTCTTCATATGTGTAAAAAAAAAGATACATATGAATCTCTGTTAATGCAGCCCTTCTCTCAGAAATTTAAAATCTCAGTATAAACCAAACCAAACCAAAACTATTTAGAACTTTAAAAAAAAATATCTCCTTTCAGCCATGCACATTAATCAGCTGTAATTCAAAACCCTTTAATGCTGATTTCAGTACCTTATGTGGGAATTATCTTGAAGGCCATACTTCTCTCAATAAAAACTTCACTTAGGTTAGGACAGCAGGCTTAATGGGCTAATGTTTTGACGTATATTGTACAACATATCTGTAGCTAAGTCACTTCAAAATACCAATTTCAAAATATTTAAGTAGGATAAAGCAAAAAACATCATTTCCCTCATGTTTTCTAAACCATGACTTAAAAGTTTTCATGAAAGCTTTATTTAAAGGTTCAAACTATTACTGTAATAAAGTTGTCAGATATTCTAATGAAATAAATTTTCTTTAACAATGTTCTCTGATAGGTCACAAAATAATAATAAAACAAACTACCTTTTACTCAATACAAAGACAACACACTGTTCATCTCACAAAATTAAGAAAATTCAGTACAGCATGGTGACTATAGTAAACAAGACTGTATTACATACCTGAATGTTATGAAGAGAATAGACCTTACATGTTCTCACCACAAAGCAGCGGTAATTATGTGAGGTTGTAGTATTAACTACCACTACTGTGATAATCATTTAGCAATATATGTGTATCAAATCATGTTGTACACCTTAAACTTATACAATATGTCTATTATATCTCAATAAAGCTGGAAAAATATTTTTAAATTAAAAAAAGGAAATTCAAGGGGGTGGAGCAAGATGGCGGAGGAGTAGGAGACCTGGATTTTGTCTCCTATCAGGAATTCAGCTGGATAGGGATCAAACCATTCTGAACACCTACAAACTCAACAGGAGATTGAAGAAAAGAATAGCAATAACTCTCTGAACAGAAAAGCAACCACTTTCTGGAAGGTAGGACATGCGGAGAAGTGAATCAGAGGCGATATTCGGGAGGAGAGACGGTGGGGGAGGGGCCTCCGTCAGCCACTTCTGGCAAGTGATAGAGCCGGGAAGCACAAAATCGGAACTTTTAAAAGTCTGCTCCGCTGAGGGACGTCACTCTGGTGGCTAAGCAGGGGGTGGAACCCTCGCGGAACAGTGTGGTCTCAGGACCCTCGGGGTCACAGCAAGACCGGGGGTGCCTGAGTGTGGCAGAGCTCCCAGGTAACGGAGCAGGGAAGCCGGCTACAGAGGCGGAGCCCAGGCGCGGGCTCTTAGCTCGGGGTTGTCATAAACCGTGATCCGCGGCACAGTTGGGCCACTGTTCCACCAGCAAGGACCCAACAAGCAGCAGATCCAGGGAGACTCACCTTCCTCCCCCGGAGGAGCCATGCGGGAGTGCACTGCAGGGATCTGCTGGGTTTGGAGACTCCACCTGGAGTGGGGTGCCAGAGATAGAAACGCGCGGTCACAGGCCAGGTGAGCACGGAGTGCAGCCGGAGACCAGGGAGCTGGGAGTGACTGACTGCTTTCCTCTGGGGGCTCACTGAGGAGCGGGGCCCCGAGTTCTTGGCTCCTCTGGGCCGGAGATTGGGAGGCTGCCATTTTCACTCTCCGCCTCCAAAGCTGTATGGAAAGCTCACAGGGAACAAAAGCTCTGGAGAGCAACCTGAGCAGATTACATAGCCCGGACCCCGGCAAGGGCGGGGCAATTCTGCCTCCAGCAAAGACATTTGGAAACCATGGCAACAGGCCCCGCCCCCAGAAGATCAGCAAGAACAGCCAGCCAAGACCAAGTTTACAGATCAATGAGAAAGGCAGAACTCCAGCGCTAGGGGAATACTACACATAGAATTCATGGCTTTTTACCATGATTCTTTAGTCTTTCAAAGTTAATTTTTTTTTAACTGTCTTTTTTTCTTTTTCTTTTTCTTTTTTTTTTTGAATTTTTCTTTTTCCCTTTTTCAACCAACATCTTATCAATCCCTTTTTTAAAAAACATTTTTATTTTTCATTTTTAGAGTCATATTCTATCCCTTCATAGTAGTTACCTGTATTTTTGGCATATATATAGAAGTTGTTCTCTCTTTAAAATTTTGAGATAGTTTCTTCTAACAGATCAAAATACACCCTAAATCTCTAGTATATGGTTTTTTTCTACTCCCCTGCCTGATCACATTCTCTCCCTTTTTTTTTTTTCTTTTTTCTTTTTTTAAATCCTCTTCTTTCTTTTTTCAAACAACTTCTTATCAATTCCTTTATAAAATTTTTTATAATTTCCATCTTTACAGTCATATTCCATCCCTTCATCATATCAACCCTTATTTTTGTACATATATAAGTTTTTCTTTCTTTGAAATTTTGGGAGGCACTTTCTTCTAACAGACCAAAATACACCCAAAATCTAGTGTGTGGCACTGATCTGTATACCAGCCTGATCATATTTGATCACATTCTGGTTTGTTGTTATTGTTCTTCTGTTTTGCTCTGTTTTTGTTTGTTTTTATCTTTATCTTTTTCTTTTTTTTTCTTTTTCTTTTTTCTCTCCCTTTCTTTTCCCACTGTTTCAGGGCTTTTCTGATTTGTTTAGAGTATATTTTCTGAGGACATTGTTACTCTGCTAGCATTTTGTTCCCTCATTAATCTATTCTCCTCTGCACAAAATGACAAGACGGAAAAAATCACCTCAACAAAAAGAACAAGAGGTAGTACCGACTGCCAGGGACCTACTCAATATGGACATTAGTATGATGTCAGATCTAGAGTTCAGAATCATCACTTTAAAGATACTAGCTGGGCTTGAGAAAAGCATGGAAGTTATTAGAGAAACCCTTTCTGGAGAAGTAAAAGAACTAAAATCTAACCAAGTCAAAATCAAAAAGGCTATTAATGATGTGCAATCAAATATGGGGGCACTAACTGTTAGGATAAATGAGGCAGAAGATAGAATCAGTGATATAGAGGACCAAATGATGGAAAATAAAGAAGCTGAGAAAAAGAGAGATAAACAACTACTGGATCACGAGGGCAGAATTCGAGAGATAAGCAATACCATAAGATGAAACAAATTTAGAATAATTGGGATCCCAGAAGAAGAAGAAAGAGAGAGAGGGCAGAAGGTATAATGGAGCAAATGATAGCAGAGAACTTCCCTAATTTGGGGAAGGAAACAGGCATCAAAATCCAGGAAGCACAGAGAACCCCCCTCAAAATCAATAAAAATAGGTCAACACCCCGACATCTAATAGTAAAACTTACGAGTCTCATAGACAAAGAGAAAATCCTGAAAGCAGCTCGGGAGAAGAGATATGTAACCTACAATGGTAGAAACATTAGATTGGCAACAGACCGATCCACAGAGACCTGGCAGGCCACAAAGGACTGGCAGGGTATATTCAGAGCACTAAATGAGAAAAATATGCAGCCAAGAATACTATATCCAGCTAGGCTGTCATTGAAAATTGAAGGAGAGATAAAAAGCTTCCAGGACAAACAAAAACTAAAGGAATTTGCAAACACAAAACCAGCCCTACAGGAAATCTTGAAAGGGGTCCTCTAAGCAAAGAGAGAGCCTAAAAACAACATAGACCAGAAAGGAACACAGACAATATACAGTAACAGTCACCTTACAGGCAATACAATGGCACTAAATTCCTATCTTTCAATAGTTACCCTGAATGTAAATGGGCTAAATGCCCCAATCAAAAGACACAGGCTATCAGACTGGATTAAAAAACAAGACCCATCGATATGCTGTCTGCAAGAGACTCGTTTTAGAACCAAGACACCCCCAGACTGAAAGTGAGGGGGTGGAAAACCATTCACCATGCTAATGGACACCAAAAGAAAGCTGGGGTGGCAATCCTTATATCAGACAAATTAGATTTTAAACCAAAGACTGTAATAAGAGATGAGGAAGGACACTATATCCTACTTCAAGGGTCTATCCAACAAGAAGATCTAACAATTATAAATATCTATGCCCCTAACATGGGAGCAGCCAATTATATAAGGCAATTAATAACAAAAGCAAAGAAACACATCGACAACAATACAATAATAGTGGGGGACTTTAACACCCCCCTCACTGAAATGGACAGATCGTCTAAGCAAAAGATCAACAAGGAAATAAAGACTTTAAATGACACACTGGACCAAATGGACTTCACAGACATATTCAGAACATTCCATCCCAAAGCAACGGAATACACATTCTTCTCTAGTGCCCATGAAACATTCTGCAGAATAGATCACATCCTAGGTCATAAATCAGATTTCAACCAGTACCAAAAGATTGGGATCATTCCCTGTGTATTTTCGGACCACAATGCTTTGAAACTAGAACTCAATCACAGAGGAAAGTTGGAAATAACTCAAATACATGGAGGCTAAAGAGCATCCTACTGAAGAATGAATGGGTCAACCAGGAAATTAAAGAAGAATTTAAAAAATTCATGGAAACCAATGATAATGAAAACACAACTATTCAAAATCTTTGGGATGCAGCAAAGGCAGTCCTAAGAGGAAAGTATATAGCAATACAAGCCTTTCTCAAGAAACAAGAAAGGTCTCAAGTACACAACCTAACCCTACACCTAAAGGAGCTGGAGAAAGAACAGCAAATAAAGCCTAAACCCAGCAGGAGAAGAGAAATAATAAAGATCAGAGCAGAAATCAATGAAATAGAAACCAAAAGAACAGTAGAACAGATCAACGAAACTAGGAGCTGGTTCTTTGAAAGAATTAACAAGATTGATAAACCCCTGGCCAGACGTATCAAAAAGAAAAGAGAAATGACCCAAATCAACAAAATCATGAATGAAAGAGGAGAGATCACAACCAATACCAAAGAAATACAAACAATTATAAGAACATATTATGAGCAACTCTATGCCAGCAAATTAGAAAACTTGGAAGAAATGGATGCATTCCTAGAGATGTATCAACTACCAAAACTGAACCAGGAAGAAATAGAAAACCTGAACAGACCTATAACCACTAAGGAAATTGAAGCAGTCATCAAAAATCTCCCAAAAAACAAAAGCCCAGGGCCAGATGGCTTCCCAGGGGAATTCTACCAAACATTTCAAGAAGAATTAATACCTATTCTTCTGAAACTGTTCCAAAAAAAATAGAAATGGAAGGAAAACTTCCAAAGTCATTTTATGAGGCCATCATTACCTTGATCCCAAAACCAGACAAAGACCCCATCAAAAAGGAGAACTACAAACCAATATCCCTGATGAACATGGATGCAAAAATTCTCACCAAAATACTAGTCAATAGGATCCAACAGTACATTAAAAGGATTATTCACCACGACCAAGTGGGATTTATCCCTGGGCTGCAAGGTTGGTTCAACATCCGCAAATCAATCAATGTGATACAACACATTAACAAAAGAAAGAACAAGAATCATATGATCCTCTCAATAGATGCAGAAAAAGCTTTTGATAAAGTACAGCATCCTTTCCTGATCAAAACTCTTCAGAGTATAGGCATAGAGGGTACATACCTCAATATCATAAAAGCCATCTATGAAAAACCTACAGCGAATATCATTCTCAATGGGGAAAAACTGAGAGCATTCCCCCTAAGGTCAGGAACAGGGCAGGGATTTCCACTATCACCACTGCTATTCAACATAGTATTGGAAGTCCTAGCCACAGCAATCAGACAACAAAAAGAAATAAAAGGCATCCAAATCAGCAAAGAAGAAGTCAAACTCTCACTCTTTGCAGATGATATGATACTTTATGTGGAAAACCCCAAAGACTCCACCCCAAAACTGCTAGAATTCATACAGGAATTCAGTAAAGTGGCAGGATATAAAATCAATGCACAGAAATCAGTGGCATTCCTATACACCAACAACAAGACAGAAGAAAGAGAAATGAAGGAGTCGATCCCATTTACAATTGCACCCAAAACCATAAGATACCTAGGAATAAATCTAACCAGAGAGGCAACGGATCTGTACTCAGAAAACTATAGAATACTCATGAAAGAAATTGAGGAAGACACAAAGAAATGGAAAAACATTCCATGCTCATGGATTGGAAGAACAAATATTGTGAAGATGTCAATGCTACCTAGAGCAATCTACACATTCAGTGCAATCCCCATCAAAATACCATCCACTTTTTTCAAAGAAATGGAACAAATAATCCTAAAATTTGTATGGAACCAGAAAAGACCCCACGTAGCCAGAGGAATGTTGAAAAAGAAAAGCAAAGCTGGCGGCATCACAATTCCGGACTTCCAGCTCTATTACAAAGCTGTCATCATCAAGACAGTATGGTACTGGCACAAAAACAGATGCACAGATCAATGGAACAGAATAGAGAGCCCAGAAATGGACCCTCAACTCTATGTCAACTCATCTTCGACAAAGCAGGAAAGAATGTCCAATGGAAAAAAGACAGTCTCTTCAACAAATGGTGTTGGGAAAATTGGCTAGCCACATGCAGAAGAATGAAACTGGACCATTTCCTTACACCACACACAAAAATAGACTCCAAATGGTTGAAAGACCTCAATGTGAGACAGGAGTCCATCCAAATCCTAAAGGAGAACACAGGCAGCAACCTCTTCGACCTCAGCCGAAGCAACTTCTTCCTAGAAACATCACCAAAGGCAAGGGAAGCAAGGGCAAAAATGAACTCTTGGGACTTCATCAAGATAAATAGCTTTTGCAAAGCAAAGGAAACAGTCAACAAAACCAAAAGACAACCGACAGAATGGGAGAAGATATTTGCAAATGACATATCAGATAAAGGACTGGTATCCAAAATCTATAAAGAACTCATCAAACTCAACACCCAAAGAACAAAGAATCCAGTGAAGAAATGGGCAGAAGACATGAACAGACATTTTTCCAAAGAAGACCTCCAAATGGCCAACAGACACATGAAAAAGTGCTCAATATCGCTCGGCATCAGGAAAATCCAAATCAAAACCTCAATGAGATACCACCTCACACCAGTCAGAATGGCTAAAATTAACAAGTCAGGAAATGACAGATGTTGGCGGGGATGCGGAGAAAGGGGAACCCTCCTACACTGTTGGTGGGAATGCAAGCTGGTGCAGCCACTCTGGAAAACAGTGTGGAGGCTCCTCAAAAAGTTGAAAATAGAGCTACCATATGATCCAGCAATTGCACTACTGGGTTGCTGAAGTGGGGGGTGGGGTGGGAGGGATGGGGTGACTGGGTGATAGACACTGGGGAGGCTATGTGCTCTGGTAAGCGCTGTGAAGTGTGCAAGACTGTTGAATCTCAGATCTCTACCTCTGAAACAAATAATGCAATATATGTTAAGAAAAAAAAAAGAAGAAGAAGGTGGTAGCGGGAGGGGAAGAATGAAGCGGGGGAAATCGGAGGGGTAGACGAACCATGAGAGACGATGGACTCTGAAAAACAAACTGAGGGTTCTAGAGGGGAGGGGGGTGAGAGGATGGGTTAGCCTGGTGATGGGTATTGAGGAGGGCACATTCTGCATGGAGCACTGGGTGTTATGTACAAACAATGAATCATGGAACACTACATCTAAAACTAATGATGTAATGTATGGGGATTAACATAAGAATAAAAAAAGATTAAAAAAAAGGAAATTCAAATAACAAAAAAATAAAATTAAAAAGATCTTTAGTCTCTCCTCCTATTTATTCATGCATCGTCTTTTGTACATGCATGTACACAGATATAGACATGCATATACTGTATGTATGCATATGTAAAAAGAAAACTAACATAAAATGTATTTATAATAGGATCAGAGTCATCCATACTATTTTTAACTTAATTTTTACTAGCAATATACTGCAAATACCTTTGCATATCTTCATGTATACTTTTGTATCATATTAATGATTATATCAAATTTCACTTACCACAATAATCTAATTAGTCATTTTTCCTTTTAAGCATTAAAATCATTTTCCTCTTATTTCTATTATAAATGAGGATGTACCAAATCTATTTTTAACAAAATTTATTTAGAAAAAATATCTTAAATAAAATCTTTATTAAAAAACAAAGGAAAAAAAGAGAAAATGTCTTAGAAAAAAATCAGAGACTCAAAGCATACAAAAAGTCATAAAACTTTGGGCAGGTTAGAAGAATAATCACTCAAAATATGGAAATGTCTTGTTAACTTTGTAGAGCAAATAGAGAACTGAAACATTTTTGACCATTTTAACCACATAACTTCCCAGATACTGTAATACACTTCATTGTAGGCTTTATATGTTCTAATACTTTTTTTTAAGTTAATAACTGTTAAGTTTCCACTCACTTTTCTGCTCAAAAAGTTATTTTTAATGGGCAATACTGTATATAACCATCCCAACCACCTAATGGGAATTTATGAGAGAGTCATCAGTTTTAAGAAGTTGAATATAGTATAACAAAGATGTAATCTTATAGAATGTTCTAGATTCTTAATTTGGTAGCCATTTTAAAGATATAGCTTGACTTTATTATTGAGATCATGGTTTATTCAGATGTACAATATAGAGTAATAAAATGAATAAGTACCAAACCACAAATCTTATTTAGATGTATTAAAGTCAGCCTGGTTAAAAAATTCAACATAAAAAAAACTCATTATTTCCAAATCTCAATATAAACCAAACCCCAATTAAAGGTTTTTTGCTATAATTTACTTTCCAAACAATTGTCCACTATGACATTTAATGAACAGATTTAAGTATTTGCATATTGCCCTTTGCTTATTCAGTATTCATTAATTAAAAATTCACTCTAAATTTTTATTATTTTATATGTGCAGATTAAAGTTGTCCTTTATTCCAAAGATATTTTAAAAAAAGAACTCAAATATTCTCACATGAGCCCATCAGTAGTTAGCTAACATTTATTATTCATTTCCTACATCTTTACAGATGACAGGTTTAAAAATAATTGTGTTAAACTGAGATTTAAAAATCAGAGCCCAGGGGCACCTGGGTGGCTCAGTCGTTAAGCGTCTGCCTTCGGCTCAGGTCATGATCCCGGAGTCCCGGGATCGAGTCCCACATCGGGCTCCCTGCTTGGCAGGCAGCCTGCTTCTCCCTCTCCCATTCCCCCTGCTTGTGTTCCTGCTCTCGCTCTCTCTCTCTCTGTCAAAAAAAAAAAAAAGATCAGAGCCCAAACCAAGAGACTAGTAGTTTTTAAATATTACTACTCCTGAAAATTTTTAATTAGAATTGTTAATATCAATAAATACTATATAATAAAAGTATGAAAAGGTTAAAGTCGACAGAATTTACCGTGAAGTAAATTTTATTTATATCTCAACATAATTTTGCTCATGAGTTGTATTTTTAGGACCAAAACTGTTTTAAGATCAGTAATTATCCAAATTATCCAAGTATATCAAAAATTCTATTAAGTATACCAATGAAAAAAATGAGATTTGTCATTCTGTTCTTTGACCCAGTATTACAAATTAGACATGCCATTCACACAATTAGGTAAACCACAGTCTTGCTGGGGTTTAGGAAGAGTTATAAAGTTTTAAGGTACTCTTTTGTTGGTTAATTAAAAATAAAAAATTGTCACAGCATATGCTTAAATAAAAAATTTAAGCATAACTTAAATTTTAGTCTATAGGCTACTATTTTTATATATAAACTTAAAAATCATGAAAAATTGGGATACTCTACCAAATTTTGTTCTATGGAGCCAAAATGGCTTTGAATATATATTTTAAAAATGTTCCTTTCTCTTTGCTTACTTTTCAGGTATTGCATTCAAGAAGAAAACATATTTATAATAACTTACAGAGTAGGATAGGCAAGACTATATAGTGGAAGTGAACAATACCCAACTATTAGTACCCAAATTGTCTTTCTAACTTACCACCTGGTCAACAGGTGGATAAGAGGTTCTATTTACTGTAGAAACCCAGGGACTCAGGTTGACAATTATCTCTACACAGGTTTCCATGGCCAGAGTGCCAGAGAGAAGACAATGTAACATATCACACACTTCTCACAAGCCATTTGCCAAATCTATACTTTATATACCTAACTTTAAGGAGGCAGAACTGAAAGTACTGGTGACTGGCTCTAATTCTAACACAAAAGCTTAACAAGTTTAGCAGGTGATGAAAATGCATTTTATTTGATAAATAAAGTCATTGAAAAAGCAGTGTATACCATAAAAAGGGAAATGGTTAAAAAAAAAACTTTCAATATATTTGTGTACTACTGAGTTATCGGCATAAAATAACCCTGATTAACTGTTGGAGAATTAATGAATGAGTGAATCAATGAATGAGTTAGTGAACAAATAATCACAAAACTTTCTCCCTGAGAAAAAGACAATGACATCATGAAGGTAGTTCTGTTACTGTTTGAGAAATTGGCCAGGCAGGAAATGTAATGGAAGATCCAAAATTATGTATTTACCAGCCCAATAAATTAATTTTTTGGCATTATGTGGATTGAGCATGAGGAAATATTTTCCTTACTTTCTTTTTAAGATAATTGACCATTCAATTAAACAAGTTTTCCCCTCAGTACCACACAAATGCACTATACATTTTTTATTGTGCCAAAATAATAAAAAAATTAAAAGTATAATGCCATACTTAGACATGCCCCAGCATTAGAGGACTTTCAGTCAGGACAGGAGACAAGCATGGAAACATCTGACTATAATATAAGGCAGAATAAGGTAAGTGCAATAACACAGATCTGAACTGGCCCCAAAACATGAGTATTTTATGCCACAGACATTTTAATTCATCATTCTTCAGTACAAAATTTTCACAGCTCAAATATTTCTGCTAATTATATAAGAAAAAATAATCCCTAGTGGTATCCTTTAACAATAATACAGCCTTAATATTCCCTATGTAAACCTGTAGAAAGTTTTCTCAGTTTATAAGAAAAAAATCAGAAATGTTGACATAGTTTTATGATTATGTTCAGTGGTCTTTTTTAAGAGTCTTCAAGATACCTTTTCATATATATGTGTGTACACAAAAAGACACATATACACACAATTTCTTTGATAGTTAATAATTCATATAGGGAGTAACTTCACTAATTTAAATGTGATGGACACTGGCAAATACAGTAATTTTTCCATGTGGCAAATGACCCTCATCAACTGTTCAAACAAATTACCCCCTTTTTGAAGTTATTTCACATTCAGGTTTTTAGTTTTCCTGTCTGCATTAACTAAAAAAAAAAAAAAAAAAAAAAAATTTAATGTTATCATTTGTACACGTAAGATGTGATGATACTTACTCTAAAGAACGCATTTGTTAATCACCTCCCAACTATGAATAACCTGTTCACAAAACTGTGAATCATCCTTAATCATTTTTAGAAAAAAGATGAGGTTGGTGCTGTTTCAAACATCCACCGCTTTGCATGATACTCAGGCCGCAGATAAGACCATGTGCCCTTCTAGCCATCTTGGCAGGACAGCTGAAATCTCATTCTGTGGATTTCATAAGGCTCGTTCCTACTATGATTCCATGAACTATGCTGAATACGACCGCGAAGAAAAAGTTATTCTCCACCTTAGGCAATTGCAGGCAAGGATTATATCAAAAAGAAAGGAAGCAGAGAATGCTGTAAACACAATGCAATATTTAATTCTGGGGGAGGGGACTAGCTGGACTTTAAGACATATATAAGGGAACTCATTTCTGAGACCACACTGAAACATTCCGTTTAAATCCATATGCATGTTTGAATCAGGCTCAAATTCAGTAATGAAGCTATTATTGATTCTGTGGAACATGACTTCAAATCTGAGCAAATACTGAACAAACTACGAGGAGCTCCTAAACTCTGGACGTATGTACCTAGACATCTCAATTTAACAACCAGACATACATTAAACAGCATTAATAGCCAGGCACTTAATGGATCAATTCCCACTGTTTGTGTAATGTGGAAATAAAAAAGTCTTATTAAATGACAAGCTTTCCCTCGTTTGTGCTAATTAATTATACACTGCATCTGACTGCTAATTTAGTGGGAAAATGCAGCCCCAAACCACGGTTTCAGCTTGAACTTTGCCTCAGCATCACCCAGTTCAGCACAGAGTGCTGCAGCAGCCCGCCTCTGAACGACACCAGTATTAAATTAGAGCACAAGGCCATCAATTTAATAAGTGCTGTAGCAGGTAATTTGAATAAGGACATATTAGTATTCTACCAGTGCACAACTAAAAGCAGCTGACCTTTCAGACCAAAGAAGATCCTTGAACACATTCAGCTGAATCTGAGAACACAGTAATAATCTGACAGTGTAAGAGTGCCAAGAGAGACGTTTACGATCCTGGACCCATTACTATACATCAGGCTCTCTGTGGTATTATGCGAACAGTTTATATACCTCTGCCTCTCCTTTTGCTCTGGCTCCCTACCGCGAAAGAAAAGATCGGACTAGAGCTTGTAAAAAAAAAAAAAAAAAATTCTTATTTTCAATGGCATGTTTTGGAACTCTTCTTATTTTTTGGATCTGTGGTACAAAGAACACAAAACTAATCGATGTACATGTAAATCAGAGCTAGAAGAAACATAAGAAATCATCAATCTCCTAAGATATGAGGCAAACCTAACATTAACAAAAATAAACTTGCATCTATTAGAGAAACCACTGCTGTGAAAGCATGAGGAACCACAGCCCCCTGTGACAGGGATCAGAGTGTGGACCCGTGAGTCACAGGAGAACTGGGTTTGAATCCCTGGTCTGTCACACGCTCGCCATCAAACCTGCAGGAACTGAATTCAATGAATTCAGCTCAACAGATGTTTGTCGAGTCTATCACATACAGTGTTGTAAGCCCTAAGGTTATAAAGATGAAAAGACTTGGTCCCGGCTTTCAAGGAGATCAAAATCGAGCAACGGTGACGGAAACATGCACTGTTAATCACAATACAGACTGAGAAGCGCCTTGGAGCACAGAGAACAGTGATGAATTCTGCCCGGCTGTTTCCAGGAAAGGTTGGCAGACATAGCAATAGCGGTGCTGGGCATGGTGAACATGTCCCCAGCACAGAGGAAGGGACGCTATCTGAGGGGAAGTACTCATCACACAGAAAAACTATTGCATTGGACTAGGAAGAGACACTGGTTTAGGCTGAAGGTGCGAGTAGTTATAATCATAGGAGGCTGTGTGCTTGAAAACGGTTTCTGTGTATGTATAAATCTGATGTATTAGTGGATTTAAGAGCAAGATTTGGAGGGAGAGGCTAGAATACTTACTTTGTTGGCCTCACAAGAAGGCTGTAGGCCAAAAATACACCTGGGGTTCCACCCAGAGTAAGGGATACACAACTCAGCTGACAGTGTGTAATCACCACACTTTGGTAATGGGGTTGCCCTCCCGAGGCTCTCTTTCTCCGCTACTTAGATAGTACATTGCAGGGGAAGAGAATAGGAAAGATGTTATTACAGATCTTAAACCTACTTTATTTTTTTTAACTGTAAACTTTGACACTGGGTACCTACTATCACTTACAAAATACTTCTTTCACATTCTATGCCCAGCAAGGATACTTACATAATATGTACTGGTGCAGCCTTACTGCTTGTTTACAGCTGCATCTGTTTTAATTAGTTGTTGCCCTTGGCTTACAAGTTATTGAGTATTTTGAGTATCACCTACATTAGCCACAGTCCCAGCAGAAAACAGATGACCCACTCGAATAAGGTAACTGAAGGGAAGAACTATTTAGAAAGTGCAGGTGGGAGTAAAAGAAACCACTGAGGTATGGCACAGTGCCTTTTGGCTAGTAATTGTGGGGCTGCAACCACCCCTGTGGCCGAAGAGGCAGAAGAGGGGCCATAGGAGAGAAACAGCCAATACTTTGGCAATGTGGCAGGGCCAAATCTGATGAATAAAAACCTGACCTCACTGAGCTGTCACCTTTTGATCTTCTGCAGTATCTCTCATTGGCCATGCCCAACCAGAAGCTAAAGTCTAAGAAAATCCACTGATGCAGAACTAAAGGTGCTTTGTACGTATAGGGCACAAAGCAGAGAGTGGTGGAGAGTGGCTCTGGAAGGGTGAAGGAAACACATCTGACATCTATCTGGCTCCTGCTCATATTAACTGAGTTGTACACCAGCATGTTGAAACTCACAAGGAGAAAGTCCTCCTAGGTCCAAGTCAGTCTTCTAGGTTTCTAGGGTCCCAGACAGTGTATGCTCCAGCAATCCCATTTCTAATCTTGCCTCTGTCTGGAAATAGCCTATTGTCAACAGCTTTCTGAAAATCTGAGTTGCCTATTAAAACATGCTATTCCTCTAGACTACTTTCTTTGTAAATGATAGCTAAAGCTAAAAGTGGTTTTGTACCAATGGCTGCTGATATTCATGTGGGCTCTTTTCAGTTAACTTTTGAAAATTGCCTTCTTTGTGATGCAAAGCTAAACCAAAAGAAATATCAGTAACGAGTCTTTTTGAAACCTACAAAATCATGTAGCAGCCTTCTGTTGCAGCCAATAAAAGTAAAATGAGAAGCCATGCAGGCTCGGACTAGGATAGTGGCATGGAGAGGTGATGGAGAGGAGATGACATATTCACAAGATGAGACTTCATGACATGAATTTGGAGGATGAGCTAAAAGTCATGAATAAGTGGTTTGAGTGACTGATTCATTGCATAAAAATTCAATTAGTCAAGATGAAGAACAAAGGGAAATGTGTAGGCTTTATAAACTTCATGAACCAAGCTTATTTTTACTTATTAACTAAAATACAACAATAAGAAAACAATTAAATTTTCAATGATTTTTCAGTAGTGCATTTCAGCAGAATTGCAGGAGGGAAACAAGTAATATTTGGGAGTCTCTCGAGAAAATTCTACACTTTTTGAGTGATGTAAGACCAGAATAAATCTACCCCAAAATAAGTGACCTAAAGCCTCTTTACAACATTCTGAATATAAGGTTATCATAGTACGAACACTGAGAAATCTTAAATAACTGCCATTGTCATCCTTAGTGATATGTTATAAGGTGAGGAAGACAAAACCCTCACTTGAGTATTAATTTTTAGTAATACACAAGGCAATGAAGGACAAAACATAAACACAGTTGAAGTAGCATAGATAAATATATTCAACATCACACTCATATTTTTAAACCCATCTTAGTAACACTCATGTCATAAAGGTACTTAATTATAGACAGGGGAAAACAACTCTAAGCATAAAATAAAATTATTAAATCTGAAACTAATGATGTACTATAAGTTGGCTAACTGAATTCAAATTAAAAAAAGAAAAAAAAATGATTAAAATAGCAGGTTTACCGGGTGATTGGGTATTAAGGAGGGCATGTGTTGTGATGAGCACTGGGTGTTATACACAACTAATGAATCGTTGAACACTACAACAGAAACTTATGATGTACTGTATGTTGGCTAACTGAATATAATGAAAAATAAAAAAAATTAAAAGTTTAAAAAAATAGCAAGTTATAGGGCATAGGATGGAAAGCTCTGCAAAAGCCTCCAGACACAACACTTACCCATTTGAAACAGGGAGTAAGAACTTGAGTCAGTGTTGCAGTTGGCAGTGAGAACTAGCCCCTAGGGAAGAAGCATTCCAATCATCCCTGCTCCTCTTCTTCAGTGCCAGCATTGGTCTCTATTAGCAGCAACCTTCAGCATGGACAGTAAAAGAAAATGTAGAAACTTGAGAAGAACATCACTTACATTCTAACAATAGCAAGACAGATTACCTATAAAATCACAGATGTTTTTATGTCCATTAGTGTGCTGAGAATGCAACAAGTCCAATGAGCTATAATCCAGAAAATACTGACCCTCCTTGACTGCTTGCATCTTTGGCGAAGATATGGGAGTAGGAGGGAAGCCCCACCTTAGACACAGGTGAGAAGAAAACAGCTGAAATTTTAACTAAACTTTAAACACCAAGTAGGGGATAGCATGAGACTTTAGAATCCCTGGGAGAACTAAACAAAAAGAATCTGCACCTTTTCCACAGATCTTCATCAAATGTCCATGAGTCCCATCTGGGAATAAATCCAAAGGAAACAGATACACAAACTTGAAAAGATACCAGCATGCCCATGTTCACTGCAGCATTATTTACAACAGCCAAGGTATGAAAAAAATCTAAGTGTCCACCAATAGATCAACAGATAAAGAAAATGTGGTGTGTATATATACAAGGTAATATTAGCTATAAAAAAATGAAGAAATCCTACCATTTGCAACAACATGGATTCTGAAAGGCATTATGCTAAGTGAAATAAGTTAGAGAAAGACAAGCACTTGGGTGGCTCAGATGGTTAGGCATCTGCCTTTGGCTCAGGTCATCATCTCCAGGTCCTGGGATCGAGCCCCATGTTGGTCTCCCAACTCAGCAGGAAGCCTGCTTCTCCCTCTGCCTCTCCCCCTGCTTGTGCTCTCTCTCTCTCTCAAATGAATAAATAAAATCTTTTTTAAAATAAAGAAAGACAAACACTGTATGACCTCACTTATAAATGGAATCTTTAAAAAAAATCATAGAAAAAGAGATCAGATTTGTGGAAGAAGTCAGAACAGTGGGGATTGGAGAAAAGTGATCAGAAGGTACACACTTCCAGTTATAAGATAAGTACATACTAGGGATGTAATGTACAACATGATAACTATAGCTAACAACTGCTATATGATATAGTGGAAAGTTGCTAAGAGAGTAAATACTAGGAGTTCTCAAGGAAAAAATTTGTTTTCTTTTCCTTTTCTTCTTTCTTTTTATCTATATGAGATGATGGATAACTATTGGGGTAATTATTTTACAACACATGTAAATCAAACCATCATACTTTATACCTTGGAATTATACAGTGATATATGTCAATTATTTCTTTTTTTGTAGTTTAATTCTTTTTTTTTTAAAGATTTAATTTATTTATTTGACACAGAGAGAGAGAGAGAGGAATCACAAGTAGGCAGAGTGGCACGGAACGGCAGAGGGAGAAGCAGGCTCCCCGCTGAGCCACCCAGGTGCCCCTGTAGTTTAATTCTTAATAAAGGATGTGTAATGTATGGTGATTAACATAATAAAATAAAATTTAAAAAAAGAATATTTATAGCAACTATAGTCACAATAGCAAACAAATTGAAAAAACTCAAATATTATTCAAAGAAGAGTGGAAAAATTATAGTATATTCATACAAATATTACTTACACATTAAAGGAATGAACTACTGATACACATAATAATACAATGAATTTCATAACCATAATGCCCAACACAAACATATATATACTATATATAATCTCACTTATATGATATTCTAGAACAGGAAAACTACTCTAAAGTGGAATATATTAAAAGAGTGGTTACCTCTTAGCAGGTTGGGGATTGCTACAGAAGCCACCTGAAATAAATTTTTGGAGACACGAAAATGTTCTGTATCATGTAACTGTGGATTACGCTACAGCATTACAACAGTATTACAGTATTACATTTAACGACATAGATGAATGTCATAAATGTAATGTTGAATAAAATAAGTCAGGTAAAAATTATACTTAGTGCATGATTACATTTATATAAAGTTTAAAAACATGCAACTTTAAGTTATAGTATTTAGAAATATATGCTTAAGTGGAACAAGAAAGAAAAGCAAGAAATTGATCACCATCAAATCAGGGCAGTGGTTATATATGTAAGGAGGGCAGACACAGTGATTGGGATGAAGTATGAATAAGTGTTAAAGGGTGTTGGCAATATTCTATTTCTTGTTCTGGAAGTGGTTAAATGAGTGGTTTGCTTTGTAATAAAATACTGAGTTATAGGGGCGCCTGGGTGGCTCAGTTGGTTACGCGACTGCCTTCGGCTCAGGTCATGATTCTGGAGTCCCGGGATCGAGTCCCGCATCGAGCTCCCTGCTCAGCAGGGAGTCTGCTTCTCCCTCTGACCCTCCCCCCTCTCATGTGCTCTCTGTCTCTCATTCTCTCTCTCAAATAGATAAAATCTTTAAAAAAAAAAAAATACTGAGTTATACAAAATAAAAAAATAAATAAAGGCTGTGTTTAAAAACTGCTTGCAAAATTCCTGAAAATTCAACAATTAGTTTGCAAAAGCTCATACAGCCATATATCATACCACTTATTTACTCCAACTGTCAATTATTTCTTAATAAAACTGGAAAAATTTGTTAATGAGGGATATTAGGAGAAAAGCAGAAGATATGAGACAAACCCACCTCACTCTGAGGCACAGGTGTACAGGGCCTGCAGAAGTCTGGGGGCATGGCAGAGGAGGAGAACTGAGAGAAATGCTCTAAGCACTCTGGGCCCCACATTCACCAATACTGGGAATTAAAGATGAGATATTACAGATTCTAGTGACATTAAAGAATAATAATGAGATATCATGAACAATCTTACACAAATAAATCTCATGACAGGTGAAATGAACAAATTCTTTGAAAAAATTACATAAGCTCACACAACAAATAAAAAAATGGAATAGCATTATACATACCCATTGAAGAAAATTAGTTCATAATTCAAAAATATCCTATAGGACCTCATTCCTGACCATGATAGAGTAACAGGGCCCAACCCTACCCCTCTCTACCTGCAGAAGAGTAGATAATTCTCTGAGACTGTACAGGTCTGGGAAATGTTTGTGTTCCCATCAGTCAGAGTAGAAAGACATCATAATTCTAGTAAGATAAATTAAAATCTTCAGAAGGGTATCTCCCAGAAATGAAACTAATTTAGGCCTGGACTAAACGATGCCCTGGACCAGAGATACAATGTATGGTATTGAGAATATATTGGTTAATAATATGTAACAACTTCATATGGTGACAGAAGCTAGATTTATGGTAGTGATCACATCATAATGCATATAAATGTTGTCACTATGCTGTACACCTGAAATTAATATAATGTATGTCAACTACACTTCAATTTAAAAAAAGAAAAAAAGAATATAGAGAAAAACATGGGCATAATGAGGAGAGACATAACAGATATTATCAAAATTAAACAAAAATAAATGAAACTCCTAGAGATGAAAACTACAATGTCCTAGATGAGATTAAAAATATACTAGATGAAGGGCACCTGGGTGGCTCAGTCATTAAGCATCTGCCTTCAGCTCAGGTCATGATCCCAGGGTCCTGGGATCGAGCCCTGCATCGGGCTCCCTGCTCAGCAGGAGGCCTGCTTCTCCCTCTCCCACTCCCCCTGCTTGTATTCCCTCTCTTGCTGTCTCTCTGTCAGATAAATAAATAAAATCTTTAAAAAAAAAAATGCTAGATGAGATTAACAGATGATACAGTGAAGAAAAGATCTGTGAACCTGAAGACACAGCATGAGAAATTATTACATATGAAGCAAAGAAAGGAAAAGATAGCAAAGAAACAGAGATCAGTGACTTGTGGGACAATAGCAAGTGGTCTAATAATTTGCAATCTCAGTCTCACAAAGAAGGGGAAAAGAAAGAACAGATTTAAAGAAAGAGTAACCACACATTTTCCAAATTTGATAAAAATTATAAAAGCAGGCCAAAGAGTGTCAATGTAGCCCAAAGTAATAAACAGAAAGAAATATATAACCAGGCACATCATAATTTAATTGCTAAAAACCTGTGATGAAGAGATGATCTTAAAAGCATTTAGGGATGGGGGAAGAACATGACCTAAAGAGTAACAAAAACAAGAATATTAAGCATATTTCTCATTAGAAACTCTCCAAGCTAGAAGTAAAGAGAGTAACATGTTTAAAATACTGAAAGAAAACTAGAATTCTATACCCAGTGACACTATCTTCCAAAATGAAGGTAAATTAATGAAGATGTGTAAACAAACAAAAGTTGGGAGACTCAATTGCCATTAGATCTGGACTATTAGAATTCTTGAAGGAAGTTATTCAGAAAGAAGGAAAGTGATGCTAGATGAAAATATGGAAACACAAAGGAATAAAGAGCACCAGATCTGTGACTATAGGGACAGATATACAAGCTATTTTTCTTGCTTTTTCAATCTCTTTAAAGAATAATTTACTCTTTAGAGAAAAAAATAACATATCATATAGAGTTCATAAAATGTTGAAATAAAATATATGACAAAAATTGCACAAAGGATAGAACCAAAGAAAATGTCCTATTATAAAGTTCTTTCACTATACATGAAGAGGTATAATATTATTTGAAGGTACTCCATTATACATTAAAGATTAATATTTTAAACCCTAGAGCAACCACTAAGATAATACAGAGACATAGAGCTTACAATCCAATAACACAGATGAAATTAGTTAACTTTTGAGTTAACTCAAAAAAATGTAGAAAAAAGAAAACATGGAACAAAGAATAAATAAAAAAGAGACCTTACACCTTCCACAAAAAATAACTCATCACGGATCATGGACCTAAATGCAAAACACAAAACTATAAAACTACTGAGGAAAACAGAAGAAAAACTAATGACTTTTTAAATATATGGCAATGACATTAAATAAAACATAAAAGGCACAAAGGCACAACCCCTGGAAGTAATAATAATTTGGACCTCATTAAATTTTAAAACTTCTGCTCTGCAAAAGACACAGTCAAGAGAACAAGAAGACAAGTTACAAACTGGGAGAAAATATTTGCAAAGACCTATCTGATAAAGGACTATTATCCAAAATATACAAACTTTTAAAACTCAACAGCAAACAAAAAATAGGTTCAAGACCTGAACAGACACCTCACCAAGGAAGATATACAGATAACAAACATATGAAAAGATGTTCCACATTATATGTCATGAGAGAAATACAAATTAAAACAACAGTGAGATATCACTGCACATCCATTAGAATGGCCAAAATCCAGAACACTGACAACACCAAATGCTAGCAAGGCTGTGGAGCAACAAGAATTCTCATTCACTGATGGTGAAAATGCAAAATTGCACAGTCCCTCTGGAAGACAGTTTGGCAGCTACTTACAAAACTAAACATACTCTTACCATATGATCCAGTCATCATGCATATTGGTATTTAGCCAAAGGAGCTGAAAACTTATGTCCGTACAAAAACCTGCACACTGATGTTTATAGTAGCTTTATTCATAATTGCCAAAACTTGGAAGCAACCAAGATGTCCTTCAGTAGGTGAACAGATAAGTAAACTGTGGTACATCCAGACAAAGGAATCTTATTCAGCACTAAAAAGAAATGAGCCAACAAGTCATGAAATGACATGGGGGAACCTTAAATAGATTTTACTAAGTGAAAAGGCTACATACTGTATGATTACAACTATTTGACATTCTGAAAAAAGCATAACTGTAGAGAGAGATGATGAGAGAATCAGTGGTTACCATGGAGTGGGAGAGAGGAAAAGATGAGTGTGCAGAGAAAAGAGGAGTTTTAGGGCAGTAAAACTATTCTATAATATACTGTAATAGTGGATATGTGTCATTGTACATTTGTCCAAGCCCATAAACTCTATAGCACCGGGAGTGACTCCAGTATAAACGATGGACTTTGGGTAATAATGGTGTGTCAGGATAAGTTCATCAACTGTAGTAAACACACCATTCTGGTGTGGGATGTTGATAGTGGGGGAGGCTGGGGTGAAGATGCCAAAGGTATGTAGATTCTGTAGTTTCTGCTCCATTTTGTTAGGAATCTAAAACTGCTCTTAAAAAAAGTAAGTCTACGGGGTGCCTGGGTGGCTCAGATGGTTGGACATCTGCCTTCAGCTCAGGTCATGATCCCAGGGTCCTGGGATCAAGTCCCACATCAGGCTCCCTTCTCCTTGGGGATCCTGCTTCTCCCTCTGCCTCTGCCTCTCTCTGTGTGTGTCTCTCATGACTAAATAAATAAAATCTTAAAAAAAAAAAAAAGTAAGTCTACCTTGAAATTTAACAATACATTTCAATGTGATCATATAGAAAATTCTATTAAATACAAATGGCCTAAAAGCCTAAATTTAAAGGCAGAGTTGTCAAATTATATATATTTTTTTTTTAAGATTTATTTATCTGAGAGAGAGAGAGAGAGAACGTGTGGGGAGGGGCAGAGGGAGAGAATCTTCAAGCAGACTCCCCATTGAGTGCAGAGCCAAATGGGGGGCTCAATCCCACGACCCATGAGATCATGACCTGAGCAAAAACCAAGAGTCAGATGCTTAACCAACTGAGCCACCCAGGCACCCCTCAAATTATATGTTTTAAAAAGACAAACCAACTATATACTCCATACAAGAAATCCACTTTAAATATAATGACACAGATAAAATAACATGATGGAAACCAATCATAAGAAAGCTAGAGCTTATTTCCAAACAAAGTAGTTTTCAGAACAAGATATACTACCAGATATAAAGAAGAATATTTCATAATGGCAAAATGGTTAATTCACCAAGAGAACATGATAATCCTAAATACCTATGTACCTAAAAATGGAGTTTCAAAGTATATGAAGCAAAAGCTGGTTTAACTAAAAGTGGAAATAGAGAATTCTCAATTTCAGTTGGAAATGTCAACACTCCTCTCTTGGTAATTAACAAATAGAAAAGTCAGTAAGGATATATTCTACTTGATCTAATTGATCCTCCAGCTCAATAAAACAGAAAACACATTCTTTTCAAGTACACATGGAGCACTCAACAAGATCCACCATATTTCTGGCCATAAAACAAATCTCAAAAATTTTTAAGGATTGAAATCACCCAAAGTATGTTTTCTCAGTGTGACAGGCAGAACAATGGACCCGTAAAGATGTGTACTAACTCCCGAAGCCTGTAAATACATTAGGTTACATGGAAGATAGGAATTGGGGTCACCAATGAAATTAAGACTGCTAATTTAGTGACCTTAAAATACAGACAGTACCTGGATTTTTCAGATGAACCCAATGTTATCTACAAGGTCCTTAAAAGTCGGAGAAGATAGAAGAGGGAGAACCAGAAGGATAGCAACATGAGGACTCAACACAACATTGCTGATTCTGAAGATGGAGGAAGAGACCCATGAGCCAAGGATTATGGGGAGCCTCTAAAAGCTGGAAAGAGCAAGGAAATGGATTCTCCCCTAGAGACGCCAGAAAAAAATATAGCTTTACTGTCATCTTGATTTTTTTTTTGAAACAACAGTGTGTATAATGCATCTTTCCAGTAATATTTCCTTTCATCAAGATATAAGTGTTGGTAAATTTATGTGTAGAAGCATATTGGACAAGCCATGAGCTTAACCACTTGAAACTACACTGTGTATAAACCATCCCTCAAGTAATATCTTCTTTAAGATGTAAGTGTTTTTAAACTTATATGTAGAAACATAGGGAAAAAGTCATGTGCCTCCCTCCCCACCAGCTGCCTTTCTAGTATAATGCCCTTTTTCATCCACATTTGTGTTTCAGGTGTAAAGAGAAGAGAGTGAAGAGGGAGCAGAGCTTTTGTCTATTGGTCTCCCTGGACTTAAGAGAGGGAAGATGCAAAGCCAAGAATGTTATGATTCTCAAAATGGTTTATTACCCAGAACTCTCTGGGTCAGTCAAGAACCATTTCCAAATAAGGAAATGGAGGGAAGGCTTCCTAAGGGAAGACTTCCTGTCCCCAAGGAAGTGAACCTCAAGAAGGGTGATGAGACTGAGGCTGATTCCCTGACTCCAGTTGGCAGCAATGAACTCCATTCCCCAGGCATCTGTCACCTCTACTCTTTTTAACTGTAACACCTCCATTTGTATTACATACGGTGTATGGGTATTGATGAGGTCATGGTATCATCTATGGGATTTTTTTCGGTGTAAATCAAGTATAAGAAGAAACTATGGGACTCTGAGCTTTGCTTTTGAGAATTTACAGTGGGCAAATAGGTATCATCAAACCAGTTTTTACTCTTTCTGACCCAGGTGAAAATGCTCAGAATTTTACACTATGAATTCACATTTATAACCCTTATAGGTGGGCCTTCAGGCCTGGTTCTTGACAACGATATCGGTCTTCCACAACTCAAACTCCCTCTGCTCTCACATAAGTGGCCCACTCCTGCATTTTCACTCACACAGGTTCTTGCAGAAGCTGAAAACTGAGAGTCCCCATTCTTTTTTTCATTTAGATGTGACCAGCCTAGTAATTTATGTTCATCAATTGTCTGTATATCTGTATTTTATGAAAGCATCTGAGTAGGGATACAAATATTACACCTTTCCCAAAAATTAAGTTGGAAAAAATGTCTTTGTAATTTTTTTAAAAAAAGCAGAGCCCTCTTTTTCAGCAGTTTTGATCAGCAAGGTGTAGATTTTACATTTTTGTCCTTGCTCCCAATGAAATGGATAAACAAAAATAAAACCAGAGAATACCATCTACTCATGGATTGCTGTTGTGTTAGCCAGTCTGAAAGTTCACATCAATTTTTATGTAACTGTCTTTTAGCTCTTCCTTTGACAGAGCGGGCTTTGTTCTGCCCTGTTCCTCTTCTGACTGTTTCTTGTGCATTTTCCTCCTCCTCCCTCCTTTGTTAGAATAGGTATATCAGCTGTATAAGTAAAGGAAGAAAACAGTAAGTACTTCGAATCTTTGGCATTTATGTAGAGCTGCAGTCGAACACCACTGAAAATGCAGGCTTTTCTAAGAGTGTGATCTTTACTGATGCACTCACAAGTACCCAATTTATTTTAGCTATTTTAATAGTATTTGCTCAATAAATATGCAAGCTGTAAAAAAAAAAAAAAAAGAAAAAAGTCATGTGCTTAAGCTTGAAACTACACTGTGTATAAACCTTCTTTCAAGTAACATATTTCATCACAATATAAGTAATTTGGCTTTTTTTTTATTTCTTTATTAATTTTTTATTTCAATCCCAGTGTAGTTAACATAAAGTGTAATATTACTTTCAGGTATACAATATAGTGATTCAACACTTCCATACATCACTCAGGGCTCATCACAAGGGCACTCCTTAATCCCCATCATCTATTTAAACTATCCCCCCACCCACCCACTTCCCCTCTGGTAGCCATCAGTTTATTCTCTATTGTTAAGAGTCTGTTTCTTGATTTGTCTTTTTTTTTTCCCTCCTTTGCTCATTTGTTTTGCTTCCTAAATTATACATATGAATGAAATCATATAGTATTTGTCTTTCTCTGACTCATTTCACTTAGCATTATACTCTCTAGCTCCATGAAGGTCATTGCAAAGGCCAAGATTTCACTCTTTTTATGGATTAAAAATATTCATCCATGATATATATATATATCACACCTTCATCCATGTATGGATAATATAATATAATATGATATAATATAATATAATATTCATCCATATATATTCATCCATAATATATATATTATATATATCTCACATCTTCATCCATTCATCCATTTTCACCCTGTGAGACCTATTTTATAATTCTCAAATACTGAACTGAAAGATAATAAACTTATGGTGTTTTCAGCCATTAAGTTTGTTTTAATTTATTACATAGCAACCATAGGAAACTAATACAACCATGATATAATTAAACCAAAAATAAGGAACAGAAATTTATCAGAAATAATCCCTAAATATTTTCAAATTAAGCAACACACTTCTAAATAACCCACAGGTCAAAGAAGAAAATTCCAGGAAAATTTAAAAATATCCAGGTTCAAATACACAGGTGAACTTTATCTCTCTGTAATACGCACATTGAAATCTAGAAAAATGCTATATATATTAATTTTTTCTTCAAGTTGAGAGTGAACACTAATATAAACTATAGTCTTTAGGTAATGATAATGTGTCAACACAGGTTCAGCAAAGGTAACAAATGCACCGCTCTGATGGGGGTTGTTGATAAAGGGGGAAGCTATGCATGTGTGGAAGCAGGGTATACATGGAAAATCTCTACACCCTCCCCTCAGTTTTTCTGTGAAACAAACCTTCTCTAAATAATAAAATCTATTTAGAATTAAAATTAAAAATTAACTTTTATTTTAAAATAAATAAAGGTGTTATATTAAAAAATAAAGCTGAATAAAGTTGTCATATTAAAATAAATTGAATGCTGCTTTCCCAGCATGGGAAGAGCTTAAAAATTTTACTATACAGATATAGACACCACCTAATATTGGAGCTTGCCCTTTTCATATTGTAGGTTCTTAAAAGATGCACATTACTTGATTTTTCTATAAAACTTGCATGCACTTCATGAAAAAGAAACATGAGTAGGGCATGACTTATTCATGAATGGCACCCTTAGCCTGATATGGGGCAGCAAGTATGCTGTCATAGGCATAACTTACTGCTACAAAGGGATAAAATTTCCTTTGCTGCAATTATTAAAATTTGTTCTTCTCTAACTTCCAAGTCAACTTGATTCCAAGCATTAAGAATTTTCCTAAATTTCAGCAAATATTTCATAATTAAAACATAAAATACATTTGCTAAAAAGATAAGTACAATTACAGTTTATTTTTAAAAGGCAGACAATTTCAGGAACTACTATTATTTAGAATATAAGCACCTAGTTTATAATATAGTACTACATGATGCTCTACCTGCCAATCCTGAATGAATAGAGTCAGAGACTGTAGGGACAGAATGCATGGTATCATTGAAGGCAAAAATACATACATATCAAACTCAAATATGTGAAATATCAATTTACAGTTACAGAATAAGAAAGATCCGTATTTTTACATAAAATGTGACACCTATTTAAGATGGAATAAGTTCTTCTTAATAAAAAGAAGCTTCCTGACACGCACTTATGTTCTTAAATCAGTAATATTTTAGGACCTTCTCCCTTTACTATATACTTTCTCTTTGCCATGTCAATCTTTCAACAACACTGACTTGCTCTTGGTAAGTTTACCAAAAAATTATTATTGAAATAAGTTAATTCAACTTTAGTGTAAAAATTTATGTATAAAATATATATATGTATGTGTATTTGTCATTATTTGCTTTATAGTAATAAGCAGATTTGAAATTTCCTTGTCAGAATTTCATTGCTTTTTAGATACTGTGGTAATTCAACATTCATCTTGTACCCTAAAGAGCACAATATGGGCCTGACAAGATCTAATGTGATCTCAAGGACTCAAAGCTAAGTATCTCTAAACTTCAAAAACCAGTAATAAAAACAGAAAGGTAATAATATACTTTGAACTAGAGTTCTACGATATCCGATGGACCCCATGGCAAAGTACAAACAAGAGAATTTTTTCCTCAGAACATCTGGATAGCAGGCTCAAGAAGAGAAAAGGTTTTAAGTTTCGTCCCTATTTCTTTTTACTTTCAATCCATGAAGTCACTATTTGTTTTTTTGTTTTTTGTTTTTTTGTGGTTTGGGGGGGGGTTGTTTTTTAAAGATTTTATTTATTTGACAGAGAGAGAGAGCGCACAAGTAGGCAGAACAGCAGGGAGAGGGAGAGGAAGAAGCAGGCTCTCCACCGAGCAGGGAGCCCGACGTGGGGCTTGATCCCAGGACCCTGGGATCATGACCTGAGCCGAAGGCAGCCGCTTAACCAACTGAGCCACCCAGGCACCCCGAAGTCACTATTTGTTAATGGTTATTATATATGGCCCTGCACAAGCTATTATGATTGCTACAGAAGCTCCTCAAGAGAGAAACTTATTGTATCAATATGTACAACAACATGAAGCAACTGATGCTAAGAAATTAAGTTAATCTAGGGAGCCATTCCTGAGAACTGAGTCCGCTTCATAGTGCTACAAGCTGAGACACACTGCCATGTATTTTATTTTAGTATCTCTAAAAAAAATACGTAAGCTGATGTGGAAAATCATTACTACTTCCACTATTAACTTTGTTACTTGTATGGGAATACATCAATGCATTACAGTGAAATTTAACGTGTAATGTTTGGAAGGAAAAGGAAGGAAAGGGAAGGAGAGGAGACAAAGAAAAGAAAGACAGGGAAAAAAGTGAGCATTCTAGAGACATTATCTCCACTGACTCTTGTAAGACATGAGGAAGAGGGGCGCCTGGGTGGCTCAGTCATTAAGCATCTGCCTTCGGCTCAGGTCATGATCCCAGGGTCCTGGGATCAAGCCCCACATCGGGCTCCCTGCTCTGCGGGAAGCCTGCTTCTCCCTCTCCCACTCCCCCTGCTTGTGTTCCCTCTCTCACTGTCTCTCTCTCTGTCAAATAAATAAATAAAATCTTTAAAAAAAAAAAAAAAAGACATGAGGAAGAAATATATGAAAAAACCTAGCATGGAATTATTACCTTTCCCAAAGTAAATATATAACAAAACTAGTATTTAAACACAGGTCTTTGCTGAACCTAAAATCATGCTCTTTCCTCATTCCAGGATACCCTCTCCTGCCACCTACTTTTTGGTTTAAGAAATAATATCAACTCATGCTTGAAACCAAGTTCTGTCCAGTGGGGATGTGTACCCAACCATTCAACAAATATCTTTTCCTTCTCTGACCACAGTAAATGACAGGGAGATTTCTCACCTTCTAGTTAGTATCCATTAGCAAGCAACACTCTGGAAGCCTAGTCCTCAAAAAACCACAATGCAACAAATGTGTTGAAGATAATGCACAGCAGTACTGTAGAATGCCTCACCTCCTGCTTTTTTCTCCCTCTAGGTTTGTCACCCACCATTATTTATTATTTATATAGTATCATAAATGTACAACTCTGTTGATGGGAGGAAAGACTGTGCCAGAAAGGTCATAGATTTAGTTCACTTCCTGTTCTTTAAACAGTTCTTTGATATATTAGCTTTTAAAAAAAAAAAAATTAATCAGTACATTTTTTTGAGTGCCTAACTGCAGGAAAACCCATCAACCTTTAATGACTTGTTGGAACATTTTCAAATGTGTAAGAAATATATAAACATAATTAATATTTTGCTAAAATAATAAACTTTAACATTTTTTAAAGATTTATTTATTTATTAGGGGGGACAGAGGGAGAGAGAGAATCTTAAGCAGACTCCCCACTGAGCACAGAGCCCAATGTGGGGCTTGATCTTACTGACCTGAGATCATGGCCTGAGCCAAAATCAAGAATCAGACACTTAACTGAGTGAGCCACCCAGGTGCTCCTAAACTTTCACACTTTCAATGAACTTTTGCCTAAAAAAGAGGTCAAGTCTCTTTTGAAAGATGAGTCACAAAGTGTCACTGAGTGTCACAAACCTCAACAGCAAAAGCAAAATTAAATTAATTGTTCCATATTTTGAGTTTGATCTGGATAAAACACATATTACTAAAAAAATAACACTATTACCTACCCCTAATTTGGGGCCCATAACCCAGACTGAAACTCTTTTCCTAGCAGACACACTAAAACATGGAGGTAAGTAGTTGTTGTAGTATCCAGGAGTGGAAAAGTGGGGATGGACCTGGGGTGCTATGTGCATTTAGTCGCAGGGGGTTGGGGGAGTGCACAATGATAACCATCTTGAAATATGTAGGACATTCTTTATAAGGAAGAATTGCCCACCAAAATGTCAACAGCACCCTATTAAAAACCCCACATGGGCTTTAAAAAATAAAAATAGAACAATCTTAGCCCAGTCTATAAAGCTTTATTCAACTGTCAGAGTGTTTTAAAATAAACTTCAATGGAGTATGTGTGCTCCAAGATGACAGACATAGCCATACTATCTTCTTCAACCTATCTTTGTGACTCAGTTGCCTGTCACCTAGAGACACTTAAAGAAAGCTGAAAACCTCTAAATCCTGAGCACTCTACACCCACATAAATGGGTGGCTCCATTCAGTTTAGGTAAATGGTACATTCTCTAAAATTCTTTTAGTTCTGGACATATATTTCAATCACAGATCCTGAAGTCTTGAACAGGCCTTTTTCTGCATTAGTACTCAGGAAGAGTAACAGATAGGTAATATATTCTTAAATAATATGAAAATTTAATAGTTTTTAAAAAATGAGTCTTTCTATAGATAATTTTGTGTTAGTTCAGTCTCCAAAGTCCATAGGCAAGAGATCTACAACTGTACTAGAAATGTTGGTATTGGCTTTCTCTTTGTGATATCTCAAGATGAAGTGAGCAGCCCCTAAGTCTCCCTCATTGGAGAGAGAGAGAACATGTATTCATTTTCTTCTGTGTCAATTCAGATTTACTATTTATACATATGAAACTATTTGTTTTCTTATTTAAACTAATTTAAGAATCATTTGTTAGTGTCCAGTTTTATTGCAAATTCTCAATTACATGCTGTAATTCCTTATCAAGATTATAAAATAATTTCTCAAATCTATGATAATTGCTAAACTCTTTGGCTTAACCTTATTTTATCTTTTTAAATGGACATCAGATTTTACTTCTGACTCATGCACTCTGAGGCAAGCAAAATGATAAATACAAAAATGTTTGAAGACAAAGCTAAACAACATCCTGTTCCAACAATGCCCATTTCCCCATTAATTCCTTCATTCCCCCTTATCATAACAAGTGACTGGCACTAAGAGTGTGGCAACTTTCACAGACACACATAAATAGATAAGTACATATACCAGCATATACATGATGCTAGGAGTTTTGATTCCTTTTTGTTTTCATTATTTATACTAAAATAGAATCATTAAGTACCCCAAACATGCACGATTTCGTTCATAATATATCCTGAAGTCAGTACATATAGATCTCCTACATATCCTACAAGTCAGTAAATATAGATCTCTTAATATATTTAATTGAAATGAATGGGAAGGAATGAAAATTATCAGACTTCTTGGATATTATGGGACAGAACCACAGAGCTGTTCAGCTGCAAATAGGCACAATTCTTCAAAACAAAGGAAGAATGACCCTGAAGGAGATTCAGAGATCAGGGCTGCCTCATCAGTTAGAAAAGCAAGGACCATCATCTCACTTTCCACAGGCCAAATGACCTCTGCCCAAAGCCATGAGGACAGGGCCCGACCCAAAGTAGTGGAGCAGAGCTGCTCACCAGAGGCCAAGGAACCCTGCCTGAAGTATGCTGGGGCAGGACAGTCACCACAGCAGGCCCAAAAAGCAGGACTGCTACCCTAGTGGATCTTGAAGGCAAAGCATCAAGTCAAAGGGGATGATTCTCAGGAAAGGAAAAGATGGTGGAGGAGTAGGGGACCGTATTCCAACCAGTCCCCGGAATTGAGCTGGATATCTACAAGACCACTCTCAACACCCATGAAATCAGCCTGAGATGTAAGAAGATAGATCAGGATCTCTACAAACAAAATATCGCAGGCAGTTGGTTTCAAGGTGTGAATTGGGGAGCCATGATTCCGAGGACAGATATCAGAGGATAAACAGCAGGGGGAGGGAGCCTGGCCACTGGAATCCTACACCACAGGTAAGCGAAAGCCTCCCGTGCTAGGGATGGGGCACAGACTTGCAGACCGGTAACTGTGAAGAAAGGACTATGGGGCAGCCCCCCAGATGGAAAGCCTGAGAGGAGGGGCCACATGTCCAAACTAGGGGGGCTGGCGGTTTTAGAAGCACAAAGGGCAGAGACGTGCCCTGACCTGGAGGTGAGGACTGGGAGTGCTGCTGAGGGGCGCACAACCCAGGACGCTGCAGTTTATAGCAGCACAGACAGAAACGGATATAATGTGGCTTGGAGAGCTCATTGAAGAACAGACTGTAATCTCTCTGCTCTGAGGCAAAAGGTTGGAAATGGTCTTTTCTCTTCTGACTCTTGGAAGAGACACAGAAAGCCACCAGGGAAAGCCCCAGAGAACAAAAGTCCCCAAAAATGGGTTTCACTGAGCCCATCCCCTGCCACAGGGGGCAGGACAACTCTGCCCAAACAGGGTTGCCTGAGTAAGAGTGCGGCAGGCCCCTCCCCCAGAAGACAGGCTAGGAAAACAAGAGGCCAGCAACCTTAAGGTCCCTAGAAAACAGGTGCATCTTGCTTGGGTTGTGGTCAATAATTTTGACTCTATACATTCCCTCAACCACCCCTCAACAGAATGACTAGGAGGAGGAACCCCCAAAATAGGAAAGACTCAGAGACTGTGACTCCTTCTGCCACAGATTTACAAATGGACACAGATATAACCAAGATGTCAGAGATGGAATTCAGGGTAGCAATTGTGAAGGCAATACCTAGAATGGAGAAATCGATTAATAGCAACATGGAGGCTCTAAGGGCAGAAATGACAGTTAAATTGGCAGAACTTAAAAATGCTATCAATGAGATCCAATCTAATCTAGATAATCTAACACCTAGGGTAAACAAGGCAGAAGAGCGAATTAGTGATCTAGAAGACCAATTAATAGACAAGAAGGAAAAAGAGGAGGCCAGGGAAAAACAACTCAAAATCCATGAAAATAGAATCAGAGAAATAAGTGACACGATGAAACATTCCAATGTCAGAATTTTTGGAATCCCTGAGGGGGTGGAAAGAGAGAGAAGACTAGAAGATATATTTGAGCAAATTGTAGCTGAGAACTTCCCTAATCTGGGGAATGAAACAAACATTCGTGTCCTAGAGGCAGAGAGGACCCTTCCCAAGATCAAGGAAAACAGGCCACCACCCCAGCATGTAATAGTAAAACTCGCAAATCTTAGAACCAAGGAAAAGCATCTTAAGGGCAGTGAGGGGGAAGAGATTCATTACGTACAGAAAGAGGAACATCAGAATAATGTCAGACCTATCCACAGAGACCTGGCAAGCCAGAAAAGCCTGGCAAGATACATTCAGGGTACTAAATGAGAAGAACAGGCAGCCAAGAATACTCTAGCCAGGAAGGCTGTCATTTAGAATGGGTGGAGAGGGCGCCTGGGTGGCTCAGTTGGTTAAGCGACTGCCTTCGGCTCAGGTCATAATCCTGGAGTCCCGGGATCGAGTCCCGCATCGGGCTCCCTGCTCTGCAGGGAGTCTGCTTCTCCCTCTGACCCTCCTCCCTCTCATGCTCTCTGTCTCTTATTCTGTCTCAAATAAATAAAAATAAAAATCTTTAGAATGGGTGGAGAGATGCAGAGCTTCCAAGACCAGCATAAACTGAAAGAATATATGACCACTAAGCCAGCCCTACAAGAAATATTAAGGGGGATTCTATAAAAGGAGAAAGACCCCAAGAGCGATATAGAACAGAAATTTACAGGGACAAACTATTAAAAAAAGGTCTTCACAGGCAATGATGACAATAAATTCATATCTTTCAATAATCACTCTCAACGTGAATGGCCTAAATGCTCCCATAAAACGGTACAAGGTTGCAGATTGGATCAAAAGACAGGACCCACCCATATGCTGTCTACAAGAGACTCATTTTGAACCTAAAGATACATCCAGACTGAAAGTGAAGGGATGGAGATCCATCTTCCATGCCAACGGACCTCAAAAGAAAGCTGGGGTAGCAATTCTTACACCAAACTAGACTTTAAGCTAAATACTGTAGTTAGAGACACAGAAGGACACTATATCATTCTTAAAGGATCTATCCAACAAGAAGATCTAACAATTGTAAATATCTATGCCCCCAACATGGGAGCAGCCATCTACCTAAGCCAACTGTTAACCAAAATAAAGAGTCGTATTGACAGCAATACATTAATTGTAGGAGACCTCAATACTCCACTCTCAGCAATAGACAGATCACCTAAGCAGAAAATCAACAAAGAAACAAGAGCTTTGAATGACACACTGGACCAGATGGACCTCATAGAGATATACAGAGCATTCCACCCTAAAACAACAGAATACTCATTCTTCTTGAGCACACATGGAACTTTCTCCAGAATAGCCCACACCTGGTCACAAATCAGGTCTCAACCGATACCAAAAGATTGAGATTATTCCCTGCATATTCTCAGACCTTAATGCTTTAAAACCGGAACTCAATCACAAGAAAAAATTTGGAAACAATTCAAACACTTGGAAGCTAAAGACCACTCTGCTCAAGAATGTTTGGGTCAACCAGGAAATCAAGGAAGAACTTAAACAATTCATGGAAGCCAATGAGAACAAAAATACATCGGTCCAAAACCTACAGGCTACTGCAAAAGTAGTCCTAAGGGGGAAATACATAGCCATCCAAGACTCACTCAAAAAAATAGAAAAATCCCAAATTCACCAACTAACTGTACACCTTACAGAACTAGAGAAAAAGCAACAAATGGTGCCTAAGCCACGCATTAGAAGAGAAATAATTAAGATTAGAGCAGAGATCAATGAATTAGAAACCAGAAACACAGAAGATCAGATCAACAAAACTAGAAGCTGCTTCTTTGAAAGAATTAAAAAGATCGATAAACCATTGGCCAGATTTATCCAAAAGAAAAGAGTAAGGACACAAATTTAAAAAATTATGAATGAAAGGGGAGAGATCACGACTAACACCAAGGAAATAGAAACAATTATTAGAAATTATTATCAACAACTATATGCCAAATTGAGAAACCTGGAAGAAATTGATGCCTTCCTGGAAACCTATGAACTCCCAAGACTACCTTAATCCCAAGGAATACCTTAATTCCCAAACCAGGCAAAGACCCCATCAAAAAGGAGAATTTCAGACAGATATACCTGATGAATATGGATTCCAAAATTCTCAACAAAATCCTAACTAATAGTATCCAACAGTACATTAAAAGGATTCTCCACCAAGACCAAGTGGGATTTATCCCCAGGATGGTAGGGTGGTTCAACATTCCCAAATCAATCAATGTGATAGAACACATTAATAGGAGAGAGAAGAACCATATGGTCCTCTCAATTGATGCAGAAAAAGCATTTCACAAAATATAGCATCCTTTCCTGATTGAAACTCTTCAGAGTATAGGGATGGAGGGAACATTCCTCAAGTTCATAAAATCCGTCTGTGAAAAACCCACAGCAAATAACATCTTCAATGGAAAAAAGCTGAAAGCATTTCCCTTAAGATCCGAAACATGACAAGAATGCCTACTTTCGCCACTATTGTTCAACATAGTACTGGAAGTCCTAGCAACAGCAATCTGACAACAAAAAGAAATAAAAGGTATTCAAACTGGTAAAGAAGAAGTCAAACTCTCTCTTTTCACAGACGACATGATACTTCATGTGGAAAACCCAAAAGACTCCACCCCCAAATTACTAGAACTCATATAGCAATTCAGTAATGTGGCAGGATACAAAATCAATGCACAGAAATCAGTTGCTTTCTTATACACTAACAATGCAACTGTAGAAAGAGAAATTAGAGAAACAATTCCATTTACAATAGCACCAAAAACCCTAAGATACCTCGGAATAAACCTAACCAAAGAGGTATAGGATCTATACTCGAGGAACTACAGAACACTCATGAAAGAAATTGAAGAGGACACAAAAAGATGGAAAAACATTCCATGCTCATGGATCAGAAGAAAACATTGTTAAAATGTCTATGCTACCCAGAGCAATCTACACCTTCAATGCCATCCTGATCAAAATTCCAATGACATTTTTCAAAGTGCTGGAACAAACAATCCTAAAATTGTATGGAATCAGAAATGACACTGAATCACAAGAAAATGTTGAAAAAGGAAAACAAAGCTGGGGGCATCACGTTGCCTGATTTCAAGCTATATTACAAAGCAGTGATCACCAAAACAGCATGGAACTGGCACAAAAACAGAAATATAGACCAATGGAACAGAATACAGAGCCCAGATATGGACCCTCAACTCTATGGTCAAATAATCTTCGACAAAGCAGGAAATAATATTCAATGGAAAAAAGACAGACTCTTCAATAAATCGTGCTGGGAAAATTGGACAGCTAAATACAGAAGAATGAAACTGGACCATTCTCTAACACCATACACAAAGATAAACTCAAAATGGATGAAAGACCTCAATGTGAGACAGGAATCCATCAAAATCCTAGAGGAGAACATAGGCAGTAAGCTCTTTGACATCGCCACAGCAACTTCTTTTGTGATACATCTCCAGAGGCTAATGAAACAAAAGCAAAAATGAACTTTTGGGACTTCATCAAGATAAAGAGCTTCTGAACAGCAAAGGAAACAGTCAACAAAACAAAGAGGCAACCAACAGAATGGGAGAAGATATTTGCAAATGACACTACAGATAAAGGGCTGGTATCCAAGATCTATAAAGAACTTCTCAAACTCAACACCCAAAAAACAAATAATCCAGTCAAAAAAATGGGCAGAAGACATGAACAGACACTTCTCTGAAGATGACATACAAATGGCTAACAGATACATGAAAAAATGTTCATCATCATTAGCCATCAGGGAAATTCAAATCAAAACCACCTGAGATACCACCTTACACCAGTTAGAATGGCCAAAATGGACAGGGAAAGAAACAACAAATGTTGGAGAGGTTGTTGAGAAAGGGGAACCCTCTTACACTGTTGGTGGGAATGCAAGTTGGTACAGCCACTTTGGAAAACAGTGTGGAGGTGCCTCAAAAATTAAAAATAGAGCTATCCTATGACCCAGCAATTACATTACTGGGTATTTACTCCAAAGACACAGATGTAGTGAAAAGAAGAGCCATATGCACCCCAATGTTCATAGCAGCAATGTCCGCAATAGCCAAACTGTGGAAAGAGCCGAGATGCCCTTCAACAGATGAATGGATAAAGAAGATGTGGTCCATATATACAATGGAATATTACTCATACATCAGAAAGGATGAATACTGAACTTCTTTTACAACATGGATGGGACTGGAGGAGCTTATGCTAAGTGAAATAAGTCAAGCAGAGAAAGTCAATTATCATATGATTTCACTTATTTCTGGAACATAAGGAACAGCATGGAGGACATTAGGAGAAAGAAGGGAAAAATGAAGGGGGGGGATCGGAGGGAGAGATGAACCATGAGAGACTATGGACTCTGAGAAACAAACTGAGGGTTTTAGAGGGGAGAGGGGTGGGAGGATGGGTCAGCCCAGTGATGGGTATTAAGGAGGGCATGTACTGCATGGAGCACTGGGTTCTATATGAAAACATATGAATCGTGGATCGTGGATCACAACATCAAAAACTAATGATGTATTGTATGGTGACTAACATAACATAATAAAATTAAATTAAATTTTAAAAAAACAAAGGTGATTATTCTCAAGCCTTAAAATCTGGAGCTTGTTTTGTCAGCTTTGGGACTTGCCTGGGACCCATCACTCCTTCCTTCTTTCCTACTTCTCCTTCTTGGAATGGAATTGTCTATCCTATGCCTGGCCCACCACTGTGTTTGGAAGCATGTAACATGTTTGATTTCTCAGGTTCACTGCTGGAAAGCAATTTGCTTCAAGATGAATCATACCTCAAGTCTCATTCATATCTGATTTAGATATGTAAATGACTTTGGATATTACACTTTAGAGTTGATGCTGGTATGAGTTAAGATTTTGGAGCTGCTGGGATGGAATATGTGTATTTGGCACTGAGGACACAAATGAAGGAGGCACACAGGGGCAAAATGCAATGAGTTGAATACTGGTGTTCCCCCAAAATTCATATATTGCAACCCTAATCCCAATGCAATGGTACTTGAAAGTGGAATCTTTGAGATGTAATTATATCATGAAAGTGGAGTCCTTGGGGATTGGCACCCTTATAATAAGAGGCCAGAGAGCTAGCTAGATCTCTTTCTACCATGTGAGGATACAACAAGATGGCTGTCTATAAACCAGCCTTATCCAAAACCCTAATCTACTGGCACCCTGATCCTAGACTTCCAGCCTCCAGAACCATGAGAAAGAAATGTTTGTTGTTTAAGCCACCCGGTTTATAGTATTTTGTTAGAGCAGCCCAAGCTAACTAAGACAGACTCATTCTCATCAGACTTTGGTCCCCATTCTATCCTCTAAAATTGTTCTCATCTAGGTTACCAAGGACATCCACATCATTACCTCAATAATCAATTCTCAGTCCCTAACCTACTTAACCTGTCAATGGCATTTAATCCTATTTATCAATTCCTTCTCCTTGTTAGATTTTCTTCATTTTTTTTCCCAAGTTTTCCTTCTTCTTCACTTGGTTTGGTTTTCCCTTCTACTTCACAGGTTGCTCTTATTCAGTCTCCTTTGCTGGTTCCTACACTTCTCCCCATATTCTCAATATCTGAGTACTCCAAGAGCAATTCCAGTAACCAGTTGTCCAGATGGTCTCACTCCACTGGCACCACTGTCCAGTCTCATGACTCATGTCATCTTTTACTCTGATGCTTAATGTATCTCCTAGTCCTCTCCTCTTTGTTCCTGACACAAAACCCATCAGAGATGTTTCTTCCTCAGGGCATTTGCTCTACTTGATCCCTCTGTCTGGAATATTTTTTGAACAATCCCTTCTGATTCTTTGTTAAAATGTCACCTTCTCAAATAGGCCATCATAAGATGCGAAATTGTCCACCTGCATCACTACTGTCTCATTTAATCATACTATACACCTACTTAAGTCACACTATAGGATTTCTTAGGTTTTTCTCCTCCATCCTATAATGTAAGCTCCACTCTCAACTGTTTGTACACTAACATATTCCAAGTATCTAAAGTAGTTCTTGGCACAGAGTTAGTGCTTAAGATTTATTGGATTATTTAAACTATTTTCCTATCAAAGGCATTCAACTTTTCTCTAGATTTTTGTCACTATAAATAATGCTATGCCAGTAGGTCCTTACATAATGAAGCTTTCATTTCTATGGGCTAGAGCATTGTAAATGGGGACTACTATTCAAAGGTATACATATTTTTCTTTTAATAGATTTCACATTGCTTTCAAGACATCTGTAACAATATCAATTTCCACCAGTATGGGAGATGACTATATACATTCTCATATTCCAGTCAGCAATAGATTTTGTTTTAAACAATTCCCTCAATTGTGAACATACAGTATCATCTTATAGTCAAAAGGGTTTGCATGTCTATAACTACTAACTGATTTGAATATCAGGAGACAATGTCTTGAAAGAAAGTCAGAAAGATTATTTAGGTTGACTTATTTAAGTTCCCTGTCCTCAAGTTCCTCATCTATGAAATTAGTATTTGAAATAAGATGACCCCTTCTGCAAATCTAAAAATATATGAATCAATTCAAGAAGATCTATTTTAGAATTTTATCACAAGACCAGAAATTGTACCTGGAACATCTTAGTATCTTCACATGAGCTAATTTATCATCTCAGTTTCAGAGAGAAGGTTTCTGAGGAAGTAAAACCACAGGTAATTGGGGGAATGGGTTCAAAACATGGGTCACAAGTCTGGCTTATCTACACATTCAGTAGTTAGGACATTGGGCTCTTAGTTCCTAGAAAAGTGTAGAGGGAGGAGGGTGGAAATGAACCTGTTTCTCAATATTTCTAGGATTAACCCCAGTCTCTGGCATTTATTTTAATAAATCAAATACTATGATGTGGGAAAAGGAATAAGGGCAAGATCATCTTAATAATAAGCCTACTTGATTTCTGCAAGCTCTACTTACAAATACTTATTTCTTGTCAAATCAAATCAAAAGAATTATTTGGAAATTTATACACCCTCACTCTATCGGGCTTCACTGGCCCCCTTTAATAGAAATTTACCACTGTCTTTACAATTTACCACTGTCTTTACAATTTACCACTGTCTTTACAATTATAGATCTTTTATGCCTTCCTCTTAGTGAAGACTCACATTAACACAAATTGAGAACTAAAATTCCCACTAGCATCATAAATATCTACACCAAATACAACATCCTAAACACAAAAAGAAATGAATACATGCTTTGTGATCAGAACAACATAAAAATAACCATCTCCAGTGAATTTTTATGGAAAAATTCTGTCTCAACCAATCTGAATTTTAAATTAGTCTATATAACTCCTTCAAAATATCTTTTAATACCACTGAGTCATTTGTGCTGACAATTTTGGTAAATTGAAATAATACAATTATTAAAGCCATCATGAGTACATGGTATGTTTGAGGGAAGATTTACATTTATAATTAAATGTTTAAAAACCATTCATGATTACAGTAGAATATACTATCTTCTATTTGTGACATCTCAATAAAAAATATTTATCTCATCATTACTGTCTATCTTTTGCATTCTACCATGAATAGTATTATTCTTATCACTTTAAATTATAGTGATTAACCAGATTCCTCTTGTAAGCAGTGTAGTCAGATTTTTTGTGGGGACAGTCAGAGTGGGTGGGAATGGGGTGATTGTGATTGTTTTTCATTAACTAATAACTACATCTCTACTGTTCCTCATGGAATCACAGAATCTAAGAATTGGAAAGGACACCAAATGTCATATAGTCCAGCCTCTAATTAAGTAATAACTCTCTCCATAACATCACTCACTGCTAGTAATCTAAATAATGTCTTACTATTTCCAGCAGGGGCACTTAACCACCACACTGAGATTACTCCTCACAGTTTGATGCTTCTAATTTCAAGAAAAACTTCCTCATACTGGATCAAAATTATTCTACCTTAAACTTTCACCAATGTGTCTAATTACTTTTTCTTAGCAGAAGAAAAAATTAATGCCTCTTCTACATAACCTTCACAAAATATTTGAAAGTAGCTATTATGTACCCATTCATTCTCTCTTCTTCAGGCTGAACATTTTTACTTTCTCTGGTTTTCCCACTTAAGAGATGCTATCCTTTCTAATCAACCTTCTCTGGCTTCCACTTCCTTGTGCCTAACCTCTTGCACCCTTTCCACTCAAGTTTCCTGGTAGTTTACAGGGCTTTTTAAGCAGAGCATTGCAGCTTGCTCCTCAGCTTTACATTTCCAGATTTTTCTGGTACATGCCCTAAAGATAGGATCCACATGACATCTCCATAATCTTTACCTACACATCACCACAAGTAAACAAGTGTATGGAAAAAGTTCAACAAAAGCTGTAGGAGTGGGTTTCAGGATGTCCCACTGAACACGTAAAAGATCCAAACTGTGCCTGCTGTCTCTAGGTAAACAAAAAAGATGACATAGAGACTAAAGAGATGAGAATCCTTGACAGATTTCTGATGAGGAAGACAATTCTCATGTTAAGGTGCAAAGGAAAATAGGAGGAACAAATAAAAGGATTAGAAAATGTATGTGACTTTATAAATGGTTTATAATTCCTCTTTTCCAATAAAAAAAAACTAGAAAATTCAAAGAAATTCATAACAGCATGCACAGCAAAGTAAAATGACCGCATCACAAATGTTGAAAAAAAAAAAAATCTCAAAAAACAACAAAATAATGACACTTACAAGGGCATCACTTTCAATACTCGTGGAATCACTGGGTGTTATATGCAACTAATGAATCATTGAACACTGCAACAAAAATTAATGATGTACTATATGTTGGCTAACTGAAAATAAAAAATGCTTGTGAAATCTTTAAACCAGTTTTTTTAAATATATTCTATTTTTTTTAAGATTCTATTTATTTATTTATTTTCGAGAGAGAGAGCGTGCAAGCACAAGCAGGGGGGGAAGGGCAGAGGGAGAAGTAGACTCCCTGCTGAGCAGGGAGCCCCATGTAGGATTCCATCCCGGGATCCTGGGATCATGACCTGAGCCAAAGGCAGATGCTTAACTGACTGAGCTACCCAGGCGCCCTAAATCAACTTTGAATAAAAATACCAGGGTTATAAAGCAGTGATACCATAACACTGGATTGTTCTAAGTGAAGTTTAGTTTTACAGTCACCACTTGGATAAGTTCCAAATTTATTGTTTGCATTATTATTTAATCTAATTGATCATAGACCGTGGTTGGTGGCCCAGCTATTCAGAAATATTGACTTGTTTTTCAGAAGGAAGTGTATGTTCTGAGATACTGATAAGATTATAGTCACTCAGCTCAACATTGCTCGGCATCAGGGAAATCCAAATCAAAACCTCAGTGAGATATCACCTCACACCAGTCAGAATGGCTAAAATTAACAAGTTAGGAAACAACAGATGTTGGCGGGGATGCAGAGAAAGGGGAACCCTCCTACACTGTTGGTGGGAACGCAAGCTGTTGCAGCCACTCTGGAAAACTGTATGGAGGTTCCTCAAAAAGTTGAAAATAGAGCTACCATATGATCCAGCAATTGCACTACTGGGTATTTACCCCAAAGATACAAATGTAGGGATCCGAAGGGGTACGTGCACCCTGATGTTTATAGCAATAATGTCCACAATAGCTGAACTGTGGAAAGAGCCAAGATGTCCATCAACAGATGAATGGATAAAGAAGATGTGGTATATATATATGTATGTATATTCAATGGAATATTATGCAGCCATCAAAAGGAATGAGATCTTGCCATTTGCAACGACGTGGATAGAACTGGAGAGTGTTATGCTGAGTGAAATAAGTCAAACAGAGAAAGACATGTATCCTATGACCTCACTGATATGAGGAATTAACCTCAGGAAACAAACTGACAGTTGCTGGAGTGGTGGGGGGTGGGAGGGATGGGGCGGCTGGGTGATAGACATTGGGGAGGGTATGTGCTGTGGTGAGTGCTGTGAAGTGTGCAAGACTGTTGAATCACAAATCTGTACCTCTGAAACAAATAATACATTATATGTTTAAAAAAAGAAGAAGAAGAAGATAGGAGGGGAAGAATGAAGGGGGGGAAATCAGAGGGGGAGATGAACCATGAGAGACGATAGACTCTGAAAAACAAACTGAGGGTTCTAGAGGGGAGGGGGATGGGGGGATGGGTTAGCCTGGTGATGGGTATTAAAGAGGACACGTTCTGCATGGAGCACTGAGTGTTATACGCAAATAATGAATCATGGAACACTACATCAAAAACTAATGATGTAATGTATGGTGATTAACATAACATAATAAAAAAAAAGATTACAGTCACTCAGGCAATTAACTGGAGTTTAAATGAAGTGTCACATACATATAGAAGGTACACTACTTACAAATAAAAACACTTATATTACCAGCACATATCAAGAAATAAAATATTAACAACACCCAGAAAGTCCCCTCATGCCCTTTATATCCACAGTCCCCCAGGAAAGATAATCACTATTCAGCCTTCTAACAGGGTATAAGTCAATTCTGCTCGTTTTGAACTTATAAAAAGGTATAATACAGCACATACTAATTTCAACCTGGATTCTTTTAATCAATACTGTGATATTGAGATTTCTCCGCATTGCCAGGAAATCAACTTTTAATCAATACTAAAGCAGTCCCATGTCCACTTGCATTATGATCATGCAAGGATGCTTCATTTTTTTAAAAGGCTGGGTCCCAGGCCCCACCCTAGACCTAAAGAATCTGAAGCTCTGGAAGGAGGGAGGAAACTAAGCCAAAATCTCAAATTTCTATAAACTCATTCAGTAATTATTTTGCCTACCAAAGCTTCAGACTCTACACTAAAAATTTCATGCCTCTATTCACTTGCTGAATTCTTACCAAAAGAACTTTTTAGAAGAGGCATGCTTTTTCTGGCATCATACCAATTTTAACAGTACTTCAGATCCTGAAACTGATTAGTTGCATTTTTAATAGTTTTAATAACCTCAAAAAATCTATTAACAATTCTTTCCTATTTCAGTATTTTAGCATCATGTATTTTATAAGAGTATCATTCTGTAGGCTTAGAAATTACAATATCAATTTTGGGTGTGCTTTTAATTTTTTCTAAAATCCCTTGCCTTTCATTATACAGTAACTAAGTGCTTGAAATCTAACAGAGCCAAATTAATTTTGATGGTTTTCCTAAACCCACATATAATGACAGTTTTACTATTTAAGGACCATCACTTCTAGTAAAATTAGGATCAAAAAACTGTGGGGAAATACACAATGAACCAGTGATGAACCCTATCTGGGGCTAATTGGTATGAATGTGTTTTCTTCTTCCTAAAAATAAGAGGAGTGGCAAGAGAAACTGTATTTCAAATGTCCCTTGATGATTCAAAAGATGTAGGAACTTGCTGATATATCATGGTCACTCACTTGTGACTCAGATTAGAATTGTTAAATCACTATTAGACTTAACACATATAATCAGGCTAGAGGAGTCTCTAATAACTTCCAATAAAAATGCTTTCTCAGTAAGATCTTGTACAAATACCTCTCTGATGACACCATAGTCATGCTGAGTATGAGTGAATTTCAGAAGCTAATAGCTGCTTCTTCAAGTTAACTAGTACTTGCTGAATGACATGAGCTTTTCAAAGAAATCTGTTTCTTTGTATAGATGCTTCCATTTTTTTTTTCCTTAAGGAGACTCTTCAACATATCTAAACCGAAATATGATTCTTTAAGAATATAAATATCAGCACTACTGTTGGGTAAAATGGTTTCTAGTTTACATTCAAAGGCCAGTGGTTCTCGATTGGAGGAGTTCAAGAGTTTTAAATTTAAATACTGAAATAGGGTTGCTAACATTCAAAGAAAATAAAACAATTTTAGAAATTCTAGATTATTCAGACAGTACAAATTTTTCTCTCTTGGAAGCCACTTAAAATAGCAAAGATAATAAGCAATTACAGTGTTTATATTACACTTGTAAATCTCAACACAATATTGTACAATCTTAGCATCACTGGGCAGAAAAAATTCTCAAAGGATTCCCCAACTCATCCCTTTGCCTTGAGGCAGTATGAGGACTTTCCTATTTTTAAGGTCTTCAGGGACAAAAGCCCACAGTTCCTGGTTATAATATTTTTAAAGAGTCATTCCTTTCCCTCTAAGATTTATGTTTAAAGACATGCCATTCTGTATTCCATTTTCTAGATATGGAAGTTAAGTACTTGATTCTAGAATTTAGAGACATTGTTATGGTGAAGAACCCTTCTCTTTCCTCATGTCTTCACCTTGGATCTCAGAGAAGAGAATGCTATCCGGGTCTTCTACCCTCAAGGGAGGAAGCTTCTGTCCTTGTCTCTATCTTGCTACAGACTGAATGCTTGTAGTTCCCCTGCCCGCCTGTCCCAAAATTCATATGCTAAATCTTAACACCTAGTGTGATAGTATTTGAAGGTGAGAGTTTGGAAAGTGATTGGGTCTTGAAGGTGGAGCCCTCATGAATGGGATTAGTGCCCTTACAAAGAGACTCTCCAGAGAATATCCTTGCACTCTCCAAAATGTAAGGACATAGAGAGAATATGACATCTATGAACCAGGAATCAGGTCTTCACCAGACTCCAAGTAGGCCAGCATCTTGATCTTGGACTTCCCAGCCTCTATTGGAAACAAACAAATTTCTATTATTTATAAGCCACCTAGTTTATATTATTATGTCAAAACTGCTGAATAGGGTGCCTGGGTGGCTCAGCCTTTAAGCGTCTGCCTTTGGCTCAGGTCATGATCCCAGGGTCCTGGGATTGAGTCCCATACTGGGCTCCCTGCTTGGCAGGAAGCCTGCTTCTCCCTCTTCCACTCCTCCTGCTTGTGTTCCTGCTCTTGCTATCTCTCTCTCTCTGTCAAACAAATAAATAAAATCTTTAAAAAAAAAAAAACTGCTGAAGAGATTAAAACACACCTCTTATCTCTTTTCACCAAGGAGAAAGTAGCTATGAAGCCTGGATGTCCTATTAGACATGTCCTATGAATTAGAGGTGAGGTTACTTAGTCTCAAGAGCAGGTTAACAAGTTCTATTATTTTGCCCTTTCTCTACTCAGCAATTTCACTAAGACCTTATGATTAAAAGGCCATGAAACAAATGACCTTGCTAGACCAGCCAAATCTCTGTCCTCACTCTTACAATATCTCTACCTGCCACTATGTTTGTAAGTCACTGGAATCTTCTGCAGAGGGGTTCATTGTCTTCAAAGTAGTAGGATGCCTTAAAAATGTTGACCTCAAGTCTTAGACTTCTTAATTACAAATATGGAGATAATAACTCCTCAGATAAGTTGTATAGAATAAATGAGATGATATAAAGTGCTATGGAAATAAAGCACTCTATGAATGCATGCCACCAAGTTTAATTTCCTTCATCTATACAATAATGGGGTTGCCCAGTGCCTCAAAATGTGACCTTATTTGGAAACAGGGTAACTGCAGATGTGATTAGGCAAGATGAGGTCATGCTAGAGTAGGGTGAGTCCTTAATCCAATATGACTGGTATCCTTATAAGAGGAGAGAGATGCAGACAGGGTTGTACCACATGAAAATATAAAAACACAAAGGGAGAGAAGAGCCATATAAAGACAGTGACAGAGACTGGAGTTTGCTGGTATAAGCCAAGGAATTCCTGAGGACACCAGAAGCTGGGAAAGGCAAAAAAGCCTACTTGTCTCCAGGTTTTAGAGGGAGCATGGCTCTGGTGACACCTGGATTTTAGACTTATAGCCTCCACAACTGTAAAATAATAAATTTCTTTTGCTTTAAGCCAAAAAACAAAAAATTAAAATGGGGATGGACAAAATATTTCTAAGGATCCATTAAATTCTAACATTATCTCCAGCCCAGGTCTATCTTCTGAATCTCAGAACCTTAATCCAACTGCCTAATTATGGACACACATTGGATAACTTGGCTATTTCATAGGTCCAAATTCAATATATCTAAAAATAAACTCATTATCTTTTCTCCAGTTTTTTGCCAGTGTTCCCTATTTTGGTGAAGTATCATGTCATCTACCCAATGACAAAACTCAGAAACCAGGAAATTATCTTTGACTCTTAATCTCACCCTCAAAAATACAATTAATCACAAGATGTTGATAATTCTTTCCCCTAAAGATCTTTGAAACTGGTCCTCAGGTCTCCATGTACACTGCCATCAGCCAGTACAAGTCCCTATCATCTCTCAGCTGGACTACCGACCTCACTTCCCAACTAGACTCCATGAGTTGTTCCCCTTCTCTAGATCCTTCACCTTACTGGAGACAGAGTGAGCACTTTAAATTATTAATCTCTTTCTGTCAATCTACTTAAAAGCACACAGTATCCTGTTACTGCTAATATACAGCTCAATTCCTCAACATACCTTAGGAAGCCTCTGCTTCATCCAATGCTTATCTCCTTCTGCAGCCTCTCCTTATACCCTCATAATGCATTATTTCTGTTCTATCTTCTACCTTCCTGATTCCTTGCATGTCCCATGTCCACTTCCTTTACTCACTTACCTTGATAGGCCATATTCATTCTTCAGTTCTCAACTGCCATGTTACTTTCTCATAGGAGACTTCTTTTGTTATCCCAACCCTCTTTTTTATCTGGAATCCCTCATACTATGTTCACTTAATACTATGTAATCCTATATAGTACATATCACATATAATCAGTCAATTATGGGGTTATTTTCTTAATGATAAACTCAGTCTCTGTAGGCAGAAAATGTGCTTGCCTCAAAATGGCTGTATCCCCATCATCCTGTGCTTGCCTGGCATACTTAAATGGAAGGAAAGAAATTTTGCACATACTGCTGAATATGAACAAAACATTACAATCCAAACACAACAACAACAATGAAGATACCAGCATGCTTCTCATGGTGTCTGAGATTTTTTTTGTTTTTTTTTTCTCTTTAGGAGTCAATGTGTACAATAAAAATAAAGACTTATGACTTTTGTTTCTATACAATTTTAAAGTCCCATTACATATAAAGGATTTCCTGATTGTTATGGTCACCTACTAATAACAGAGTCCCTACTAATAATAACTGCTTGTGTCATTGCAATAAAGCCCTTCATACATTTTTTTAGAGAGAGACGGAGTGGCAGTGAGAGAGGGAGAGAGAGAATCTTAAGTGGGCCTCAGTCTATAAACCCTGAGATCATGACCTGAGCCAAAAGCAAGAGTTGGACGCTTAACTAACTGAGCCACCCAGACACCATAATTTTCTTTAAAAAAAGTATAAGGATATCTTTTCAAGGCTATGTACAGTTTTGATGGATTAGAAATAGCATACTAAAAATTATGAAAGGATCATCAAGAAATTCTTTGTTTCCAGTTATATTAGTTAAGGTAATACCAGCTACAGTAATAAACTCAAAAATGCAGGATGGCTCAAACACAATAGTTTATTTCTTGTTCATATAAAGTCCAACTTTTTTTTTCCAAGCAGCAAGGATTTTCATCTAAACAGCAAAGCAGGGGGTTAGAATCCTTCCTTTCTGTGACTCCATATATCCAAAATGTGGTTTCCAAGGCCACTGGGCTGAGCTGTGCCAAGATGATGTAAGAAGAGGTTGGAGGACTGTGTCAGAGTTCTGCAAGTCAAACCTGGAAATGGAGCTTGTCACTTTTACTCTCATGACAATGGATAGATCTCCAATGCTCAGGCTATAGCTGAGTGCAACAGAAACTGGGAAATGGGGTTTAACTGTGTGGTCAAGAAGAGGAAGTATGGTTTGGTTAACAGCTCATCAGTCTCTACCATACTACTACCTCTCCAGTAAGAGTCCTCATTGATCTGCTCTCTACCCATTTCCTTTAATTCATTTTTCCTCAAAGGTTACTCTTATGAACTGACAATTCTGACCAATAATAGAAGATTTAAAGTATAATAACATAATTACTATGTACTGCATGCTATCTCAACATTACAATACTTGTATAGTAATTTTTCCCTTAACAATAATTTCATGCAAATGAATGCACATCCTTCCCATTGTTAACTCTCTACTTATAATTCTTCCTTTCTAAAAGATAGGAAAGGGAAATAATCTTCATAGGTATATTTATAAAGAAGTGTAAAAACAAAGTTAGCAAGAGAATGACTTTAGCTTAAGAACTATTCATTTTATAACAATTATATAAAGAAACTTGAACAACACAACTTAATTTATGCAAATGCTAAATCTGAATAATAAAGTTAACATTCAGTGACTGTCAGCTACACTTATCTGTATAGTAATATTCATTTGCATGAATTGAGAATCATTCTTCATTATTGATAGGAGAAAAAAGTAAAACAAAAAAAAGAAGATAAAGAGATTAATAAGTGTGTCAGAGTGACTATAATGGAGGAAACACGGATATTCAAGAAAGGCTTGATGCATCCACCTTACTTTTAAGCCAACTCTGTATGTGAACACTGAAACTTGCTTCAAGGAAACTGTCAAACCATTGTTTTGACCCCTTTTTCACATGGCCTACACAAAACCCAGAAACACTTCCAAAGTCCTGAAATATTTGGAGGCACCTTGAAATGTGATGTTTATGATAGTGCATGAGGATAATGATAAAGTATTTCCCTATTCAAGAATTAGATCATAATCTGAAAGATATACTATTAAAATATTAAGTATTTACCTACAAACCTGTAAACCTACACTGTCACAAATGCACAGAGTAGAAATGGTTATTCAAATGCAAGAGTAAATCAAAATAATAACTCAGATGAGATACTGTCTGTGATATATGACTACAGAGTTTGGTACATAAACACAGCAATTAAGGCAGGCATGACACAAGCAAGACAAGTTGTGTCAACTTGAAGCATAACGAATTATACAGTAGTCTAAAAAAGACTGTGGAAATAGAATGTACAGAGGTGGTAAATTTTGAACCACAGGTAAAAGCAGCTTAAATACCAGAGACCGGTTTTTGAACAAGCATCACAGAGAGAGGGTGTCCTCAACCATTGATTTGTGCACTCGGCACAAATAGTGTCTTCTGATTATAGTTTCCCATGTAGCTCTGCCTAAAATAAGAGAATGTTTACTTGTGCCAACATGAACAGGTTAGTCCATTTGACAGTCATACTTCTCATTGTTCATTAACAATTTGGTCCTAGATCCTTGGTTAACATAACTCTGATCCTCAGAAATTAATGTACTCTCCATGTCCAAAAACAGTGCCTTTCTAATCCTAAAGAGCAAGTAAAAAAAAAAACAAACCCAGATTGTGATTAATAAAAACACAGTAAATTCCATCTTGACATCCTCAGGACAGCCTGTCAGTCATGTGATCAATATCATTTCTCAAACACTGGATTTTCATGTAAATTCTAACAGTGTTTGGGACTTGTGAGGCAACACACCACTATACCCAAAGAGCGGTGTCCCCAAACACACAAACTCAACAATAATAAAAGTATAAAACTTCTAATCTACACCTCCACTTTGACAGAGTGAATCCAGATTAAACTTGTAATAACATTTATTTTCCAGGTTCTCCTTCCTGCCTTTTGATTAGTCCTTCTCTCTGGTCCCATATATATGCCTATTTTCAGTGGGGCCCTGAAACAAGTCTTTCTTTATACAATGACTTGTTGGTTTGTTTGTTTTAGAAAAAGCAAACAAGAGTGGGAAGAGGGGCAGAGATGAGGGAG
>NW_023270426.1:60267809-60424546 GCF_011800145.1 Mirounga leonina | reverse complement strand
TTTAGAAAAAGCAAACAAGAGTGGGAAGAGGGGCAGAGATGAGGGAGAGAGAGAATCCCAAGCAGACTCCACACTCAGCATGGAGCTCAATGTGAGGCTAGATCTCAGGACCCTTAGCCAAAATCAAGAGTTGCACACTTAACTGACTGAGCCACCCAGGTGCCCCGAAAATAGTTTTAATTTTATTTTGAGAGACTAACATGTTATAGGTACATCAGGTTATCTTAGGATCAGTGGTTCTTGATTTTCCTGTGTCTTTCCAACTGACTCTCTTTGCATCCTATGGCAACAAGCCCACAATTTAAACTTCAGGAGACTAGACAAAAAACCAGAACCATGAATGGCTTAGGAGCAAACTGTTAACTTACAGAAAATATAATGGGCATTCTGTCTCAGATCACTTAACCACAAAGAAGCAAATTTTGTACAATATAAGACAAAATGAAAATTAAGACTATTACTTTATATGCTGATTAAGAGAAATTGCTAATTAAACTAGGACACACTACTAATTGCAAGACGCATCTTCATTTCAAGGAATTAAAATATAAACTTAGAATGAATGAAATACAGTATTGGCTTTTATTGCTTTTTATTGAGTTCCAAACTCACTAAGGTTGACATTAAACCCAAGGCACCATTTCTTGAACAGAAGTGATGCAGGGAAAGGATTTCAACAAGCCACAATGAGTCTTACAAAGCTATCCCCGTGTCCTGCCCGGTGTTTTGTTTGTTTGGATCTAACTGCTACAAATTACATAAACTTTCACCCACCAACATTCTTGTCTGGAATTCTTTAACTTCTCTAGAACCAATTTTCTCTTCTAAAGTTTTATTTACATCAATCCCATCTACATGAGCAAACCTGTGAGGGTGATGGCTATGTTTGCTCCCTTGTTTTGGTGATGGCCCAATGGATATGTCTAAACTTATCAGATTGTACACTTTAAGTATATGCATTTTACTGTATGTCAGTTAATCTGTCAAAGCTGTTTTTATTTTGGGGGGGTGTTTTCCCCCCTCTTTTTTTATTATTAACATATAATGTATTATTTGTTTCAGGGGTACATGTTTGTGATTCATGAGTCTTACACAATTCATGTCACTCACCACAACACATACCCCCCCAGTGTCCATCACCCAGCCACCCCATCCCTCCCACCCCCCTCCACTCCAGCAACCCTCAGTTTGTCTCCTGAGATCAAGAGTCTCTTATTGTTTGTCTCCCTCTCTGATTTCGTCTTGTCTCATTTTTTCCTCTCTTCCCCTATGATCATCTGCCTTGTTTTTTTTTAATTCCACATATCAGTGAGATCATATAATTGTCTTTCTCTGACTGACTTATTCCGCTTAGCAAATACCCTCTAGTTCCATCCACGTCATTGCAAATGGCAAGATTTCAAATTTTTTGATGGCTGCATAATATCCCATTGTGTATATATACCACATCTTCTTTATTCATTCATCTGTTGATGGACATCTGGGCTCTTTCCATAGTTTGGCTATTGTAGACATTGCTGCTATAAACATTGGGGTGCAGGTGCCCCTTCAGATCACTATATTTGTATCTTTCAATAGTTACTCTGAATGTAAATGGGCTAAATGCCCCAATCAAAAGACAGAGTAAAAAAACAAGACCCACTGATATGCTGTCTGCAAGAGACTCATTTTAGACCCAAAGACACCTCCAGATTTAAAGCAAGGGGGTAGAAAACCACTTATCATGCTAATGGACATCAAAAGAAAGCTGTGGTGGCAATCCTTATATCAGACAAATTAGATTTTAAACCAAAGACAGTAATAAGAGATGAGGAAGGACACTATATCATATTTAAAGGCTCTATCCAACAAGATCTAACAATTATAAATATTTATGCCCCTACATGGGACCAGCCAATTATATAGGCCAATTAATAACAAAATCAAGGGAACACATTGACAATAATGCAGTAATAGTAGAGGACTTTAACACCCCCTCACTGCAATGGTCAGATCATCTAAGCAAAAGATCAACAAGGAAATAAGGGCTTTAAATAACACACTGGACCAGATGGACCTCACAGATATATTCCATCTGGTGTTTTGTTTGTTTGGATCTAACTGCTACAAATTCCATCCATTTGGGAACATTCCACCCCAAAGCAACAGAATACACATTCTTCTCTAGCGCATTTGGAACATTTTCCAGAATAGATCATACCCTGGGTCACAAATCAGGTCTCAACTGGCACCAAAAGATTGGGATCATTCTCTGCATATTTTTGGACCCCAATGCTTTGGAACTGGAACTCAGTCACAAGAGGGAAGTTGGAAAGAACTCAAATACATGGAGGCTAAAGAGCATCCTATCAAAGAATGAATGGGTCAACCAGGAAATTAAAGAAGAATTTAAAAATTCATGGAAACAAATGGAAATTAAAACACAACTGGTGTTTTGTTCATCCCAAAGGTTTTGAAGAAAATCCAAAGGTTTTGAAACAAGAAACAAGAAAGCACTCAAATACACAACCTAACCTTATACCTAAAGGAGCTGGAGAAAGAATAGCAAATAAAGCCTAAACCCAGCAGGAGAAGAGAATTAATAAAGATTAGAGCAGAAATCAATGAAATAGAAACAAACAAACAAAAAAAAAAAAACAGTAGAACAGATCAACGAAACTAGGAGCTGGTTCTTTGAATGAATTAATAAGATTGATAAGTCCCTGGCCATACTTAACAAAAAGAAAAGAGAAAGGACCCAAATAAATAAAATCATGAATGAAAGAGGAGAGTTCACAAACAACACTGAAGAAATACAAACAATTATAAGAACATATTATGAGCAACTATATGCCAACAAATTAGACAATCTGGAAGAAATGGGTGCATTCCTAGAGACGTATAAACTACCAAAACTGAACCAGGAAGAAATAGAAAACCTGAACAGACCCATACCAGCAAGGAAATTAAAGCAGTAATCAAAAAATCTCCCAACAAACAAGAGCCCAGGGCCAGATGGCTTCCCAGGGGAATTCTACCAAACATTTAAAGAATTAATATCCATTCTTCTGAAGCTGTTTCAAAAAACAGAAATGGAAGGAAAACTTCCAAATTATTTTTATGAGGCCACCATTACCTTGATCCCAAAACCAGACAAAGACCTCACCAAAAAGGAGAATTACAGACCAATATCCCTGGTGAACATGGATGTAAAAATTCTCACCAAAATACTAGCCAATAGGATCCAACAGTACACTAAAAGGTTTATTCACCACGACCAAGTAGGATTTATTCCTAGGCAGCAAGGGTGGTTCAACATCACAAATCAATCAATGTGATACACTACATTAATAAAAGAAAGGACAAGAACCATATGATCCTCTCAATAAATGCAGAAAAAGCATTTGACAAAGCATGGCATCCTTTCTTGATTAAAACTCTTCAGAGTGTAGGGATAGAGGGTACATACCTCAATATCATAAAGGCCATCTATGAAAAACCCACAGCAAATATCATTCTCAATAGGGAAAAACTGAGAGCTTTTCCCCTAAGGTCAGGAACATGGCAGGGATGTCCACTATCACCACTGCTATTCAACATAGTATTGGAAGTCCTAGCCTCAGCAATCAGACAACAAAAAGAAATAAAAGGCATCTGATCCAATTAGCAAAGAAGTCAAACTCTCACTCCTTGCATATGATAGGATACTTTATGTGGAAAACCCAAAGACTCCACCTCAAAACTGCTAGAACTCATATAGGAATTCAATAAAGTGGCAGGATATAAAATCAATGCACAGAAATCAGTTGCATTTCTATACACCAACAAGACAGAAGAAAGAGAAATTAAGGAGTCAATCCCATTTACAATTACACCCAAAACCATAAGATATCTAGGAATAAACCTGACCAAAGAGGCAAAGGAACTGTACTCAGAAAACTATAGAATACTCATGAAAGAAATTGAGGAAAACACAAAGAAATGGAAAAATGTTCCATGCTCATGGATTGGAAGAACAAATATTGTTAAAATGTCTATGCTACCTAGAGCAATCTACACATTCAATGCAATCCCTATCAAAATGCCATCAACTTTTTTCACACAGCTGGAACAAATAATCTTAAAATTTGTATGGAACCAGAAAAGATCCCAAATACCCAAAGGAATGTTGAAAAAGAAAAACAAAGATGGTGGCATCACAATGCCAGAATTGAAGCTCTATTACAAGGCTGTAATCATCAAGACAGTATGGTACTGATACAAAACAGACACATGGATTAAGGCAACAGAATAGAGAATTCAGAAATGGACCCTTGGACCCTCAACTCTATGGTCAACTAATCTTTGACAGAGCAGAAAAGAATACCCAATGGAAAAAAGACAGTCTCTTCAACAAATGGTGTTGGGGAAATTGGGCAGCCACATGCAGAAGAATGAAACTGGACCATTTCCTTACACCATACACAAAAATAGACTCAAAATGGATGAAAGACCTCAATGTGAGACAGGAATCCATCAAAATCCTAGAGGAGAACACAGGTAGCAACCTCTTTGACTTCAGCCACAGCAACTTCTTCCTAGAAACATCGCCAAAGGCAAGAGAAACAAAGGCAAAAATGAACTATTGGGACTTCATCAAGATAAAACCAAAAGACAACCAACAGAATGGGAGAAGATATTTGTAAATGTCTTACCAGATAAAGGACTAGTATCCAAAATCTATAAAGAACTTATCAAACTCAACACCCAAAGAACAAAGAATCCAATCAAGAAATGGGCAGGAGATATGAAGAGACATTTCTGCAAAAAAGACATCCAAATGGCCAATAGACACATGAAAAAGTGCTCAACATCACTCGGCATCAGGGAAATCCAAATCAAAACCACAATGAGATACCACCTCACACCAGTCAGAATGGCTAAAATTAACAAGTCAGGAAAGGACAGATGTTGGCAAGGATGCAGAGAAAGGGGAACCCTCTTACACTGTTGGTGGGAATGCAAGCTGGTGCAGCCACTCTGGAAAACAAGTTGGAGGTTGAAAAAGTTGAAAATAGAGCTACCCTATGACCCAGCAATTGCACTACTGGATATTTACCTCAAAGCTGTTTTTAAAGATAAAGAATGTTCAGTCCTGGGGAAAAAAAACACAACCCAGCTAGTCCAGTGAACTTTCGTAGGGGCTGATAGTCAAATAGAGAAGACAATCACATAAACACATGATTACACTACAAAAAGAAATTTGAAAAAGCACTAAGGAGCTAGCCACTAGCTGAGGGACAAACATCTACACTTGGAATTCAAAGATAACATCCTGGAAGAAACAATGCCTCTGATAAGTCCTGAAGTGAGATGACAATTATCTCAAAACACCAAGCAGAAAAAAGGAAGAATGAGCTCTCTCACACTTAACTTTTGTTGGTTGGTTAGCTTGATAGTATCATTAAAAGAAAATTTTTAAAAGATGTTATTTAGGGTTCCTGGGTGGTTCAGCTGGTTGCATGTCTTTCTTCAGCTCAAGCCATGATCCCAGAGTCCTATTCAAAAGAAATTTTTAATCATATCTGCTCCACAATAGTTTCTGCTTATAAGAAATGTTCAACTACATCTGTCCTATTCATATATATACTTCTTTCCTTTACTCTTTTCAGATTTCAGTTGTAAGTGTTTTTGCTTTATGGATAAAATATACATGATAATGCACAGGCTTTATGAAAATAAAACAGAAAATTATTAGTATTTTGCGAACTTAGAAGCAGCAAATTAATAAGATGCATTTAGGCATACTTAGGGGAGACACCTGAGGCCACCTTTAGGGGTTACCTGATGATAATATATTTGGTAGAGATCCTTGGGGAAATTCTTTTGAATTAGGCCTTGGGTCCCTAAAAAAGTACTATTTTATAATAACACAATTCCTTAAATAGTGGAAAGTATATAAAATTTATACATAAACCTAGTAACTTGCTAGAATATTATAGTATGAATTTAGTCATCTATGCTGTATTTGGTATGTAAGTGCATTATTGTCTTATATCTATGTGTTCTAAAAGGACTAGGAGCTCCAACGTCTGTTTACGGGATCATTCCTGACATATCTGTGTATAAAATCATATTAGTTCCCAAGGGCTGCCATGATAAAGTACCACAAACTTGGGTGACTTAAAATAAGAAAAATTTATTCTTTCAAGGTTATGGAGTCTAAAAGTCTAAAATTAAAGTATCAGCAAGGCTAGGCTCCCTCTGAAGACACTAGGGAAGAATTCTTCTTTGCCTCTTCCTGCTTCTGGCAGTTTCCAGGAATCCTTGGCATTCCCTGGCTTACAGATGTTTCCCTCCAATCTCCACGTCCATCTTCACAGGATCTTCTTCTCTATGTGTGTATGTGTATCTATGTCTTTACATGGTCATTTTATAAGAATGCGTCATGGGACTTTGAGTCCATCCTAATTCAGTATGACCCCATCTGTAAAAACCCTATTTCCAAGTAAGATCATATTCTGAGATTCTGGGTGGACATGAATTTGGAGGGACACCATTCAACCCAATATAGGCCACCCCTAGTCCCCCCAAATTTATGTCTATCCTCTAAGCAAAATACACTTACCCCATCTCAACACCTCTAAAGTCTTAAACCATTCTATTATTAACTCTAAATCCAAAATCTCATCTAAATATCAAAACAAAGAACTCCACATCTGCTCATCTATATCATCTGAGTCAGTTACGGGTGAGACTCTGGGTATTGCACATCCTGAAGCAAAATTTCTCTCCATTTGTGAACTGTGAAATGTAAAAATCAAGCTATCCTCTTCCAAAATACAGTGGTGAAACAAACATAGGATAGATATTCCCATTTCAAAATGGAGAAACTGGAAGACACAAAGAGGTCACACCTCCCAAAGAAGTCCTAAATCCAGCAGAGAAAATTCTATTCAGCTTTAAGGCCTGAGAGTAATTCTCTGTTTTGATGCTATGTCCCCTGGACCCTCCAGGGAAACCCTGACCTTTTGATCATTAATTTGGAAATCATTTTTCAATCACAAAGATTAACAATTAGATAATAATTTAAAAATCTGAAAAATAGGACTTCATTTGCATAAAATAAGTATCTGATTTACCTGACCAAATTCAGATCAATGTAATAACCTTTATCTCTATAAAATTTTTGTTACTCAAAAAAAGAAAATTATAAAAACACTTGGGAGGTTGAATTTTCTACACTAATACATAGATTTCTTTTTTTTTTTTTTTTTTTTTTTTTAGGACTGCAAAGAATTTAGAAAAGCCCAAGTGTTCTTAATCTAAGCATCTGGTATCTCTTTTCCAAACACACTTAATAAATTGCAAAAATGCAACAGAACCTTGCTGTCACCTTTCAATACCCTGGGGCTAGAAGTCTAATTCTATCACATAGCACTAAAATAGGAGAACCTTAGATTGTTAAAGGCAAATTTAATGAACTGCAGCATTAATATAAAATAGCACCTAAAATTATGGCATCAAATGAAATGGAAAATAACTTATTTATAGCTCTGCTTAGAGAAACTTGGGTCATAAATAAATAAACATTGATGTACTATATATATTCCCTATAAGGTATATATTAATAATAATATTAGTTGTATATACTTAAGATGGAGACATTAAATATAGTATTTGACTCATTGTTTAAAAGTTTTATACTGCAAAGAAATCAACTTGAGGACTGATGACACTGCACAACTAGAGGGATAGAAGAGGCCACATCGAGGAAGGTAAGAAGTGCAGAGATGTGGTTTGAGGGAGAAACGGTATCAAGAATGCTGGGGAGGGGGGCACCTGGGTGACTCAGTTGGTTAAACATCTGCCTTCAGCTCAAGTAACGATTTCAGGGTCCTGGGATCCAGCCCTCCATCAGGCTCCCTTCTCTCTCTCTCTCCTCTCTGTGCCCTTCCCCCTGCTCATTCTCTCTCTCTCTCCCTCTCTCTCTCTCTCATAAATGAATAAAATCTTTTTTAAAAAATGCTTCAGAGGGAGGGAGCCTTGGTTGTGGAGAAAGGCAAGAGAGAAAGAGGAGAGTACAGGGGATCATGCAAGAGCACTCCCCCAAAGCCATTGGCTGAGAAAACCAGAGGGGCTGATTTTCATGAATTTTTGCAACCAACAAGGCTTAAAGACTGAAGTTTTAGAGATCCGTGGCATGGCTGGGATAGAGCCCTAAGGGTATTACCCTGCTCCTAGAGAAGAGGTAGGCAAAGTAACCTGGGGGCCAGACAGTACAATCTAAGGATCACCTAACATTCACAAAGAGAGATTGTTCCCTCTTTTTGGAGTGCATCTGGGAGAAGTGGCATTGCCTCTCCAGGGCAAAAGAGCTGATGGGCACCATAACCCTCACCCTCTCACCCCCTCAGCACAGGTGCAGAGACACCTGCTGAGTGCAGCTAGCCAAGACACTGGTTATTTAACCTGCTTTGCTCCAAGCCCCATGCCCCTGCATTCTGACATGACTCCTCTTCTGGGTCAAACCTGCATCAGTCCCAGTGCATGGAGACACTCTCCCAGAAGACCAGCTCAGGTCCTCACCACACCATGTGCCTAAAGTTTGGAGTTTTAAAAGTCAGCCACCTTGGATGCGATAGAGCCTAACGTGTACTGTGCTGCTCCAGGCAGGCAAGCAAACCAAAGACAGACAGTATAAAAACAGTGACCTGAAAAATGCCTAGGATGCATGAGGGGAAATTATTCACTCCTCTGGAAGGGCTTCCCTGAGAGCAACAAGCACAGAATCCACTCTCCAGAGACAAAGGAGATGGCTGGCGCTATTTCCCTCCTCCTCCACTCAGCATAAACTAATTTCAGTAAACAACACAGTGCCAACATTGGCAGCCTAACCTGGCTACACCAAGTCCCACCCCTTGTGCTCTGCTGGTACTGCTTTTTTCAGGCAAGTGTGCATAAGGACCAGCACAGCAGGCCCCAAAAGACCAACACAAACCCCCATATGAGCCATGTCTACTGACCACAGGGTTCTGCAAAGCTTCAATTCTAGTGGAAATAACATCAGGTCTCTTTAAGCAAGCAGACCAAACCACACCCAGTTAAAACTCAACACACTCTGGCCAGAGTCCAAACACTCTCCACTACAGGCAAGGAGAAACTCTGCAGAGGACTGACTTGAGGAATAGAGCAGCCATAACATAGCAGCAGGGCACACACAGCATAGCAGAGACACTTCTTGAAGTGCCAGGTCCTGGACATTACATGACCTCTTCTTCATAAAGCCATTACTCTCAGGAGCAGGAAATACAACAGGCTTTCCTACCACACACACACACACACACACACACACACAACAGAGACCTAGACAAAATGCCAAGATGGAGGAATTCTTCCCAAAAGAAAGAAAAAGAAAAGGTCATGGTCAGTATCTAATCAAAACAGATATAAGTAATATGCCTGATCCAGAATTTAAAGCAACAATCATAAGGAACTAGCTGGACTTGAGAAATGCATAGAAGACACCAAGGAGTCCCTTACCAGATAAAAGACCTAAACACCAATCAGGTTGAAATGAAAAATGTAATAACCAAGATTCAAAACCAGTTGGATGTAATAACCACAAGGATGGAAGAAGCAGAGGAACAAATAAGTGATATGCAAGACAGAATTATGGAAAATAAGCTGACAAAAGAGGAAAAGAAAAATCTTAGATCATGAAAATGGACATAGGGAACTCAATGACTCCATCAAGCATAATAACATTTGTATCATAGGAGTCCCAGAAGAGGACAGAAAGGGGTGCCAAAGGTTTATTTGAGGAAATTATAGCTGAAAATGTCCCTAATCTGGGGAAGGAAACAGACATCCAAATCCAGGAGGCACAGATAATTCCCATCAAAATAAAGGCAGGCCAACACCAAGACATAATATAGTTAAATTTACAAAATACAGAGGTAAAGAAAAAAATCCTAAAAGCAGCAAGACAAAAAAAGTCCCTAAGCTATAAGGGAAGACCAGTAATGTTAGCAGCAGATCTCTCCACAGAAACTTGGCAAGCCAGTAGAAGTGGCATGATAAATTCAATGTGCTGAATGGGGAAAATCTGCAGCCAAGAATCCTCTATTCAGCAAAGCTATATTCAAAACAGAAGGAGAGATAGAGTTTCCCAGACAAACAAAAACTAAAGGAGTTCATAACCACTAAACCAAACCTGCAAGAAATATCAAAGGGGACTCCTTGAGTGGAAAAGACTAAAAGTGACAAAGACTGAAAGGAACAGAGGAAATCTCCAGAAATAATGACAAAACAAGCAACAAAATGGCACTAAATATGTATCAATAATCACTTTGAATATAAATGGACTAAATGCTCCAATCTAAAGACACAGAGTGTCAAAATGGATTAAAAAACAAGACCCATCATTATGCTGCCTACAAGAAACTCATTTTAGACCTAGGGCACCTCCAGTTTGAAAGTGAGGGGATGGAGAACAACTTATGCTAATGGACATCAAAAGAAAGCTGGAGTAGCCATACTTATATTGGACAAACTAGATTTTAAACCAAAGACTGTAACAAGAGATGAAGAAGGACACTATGTCATAATGAAAGGGACTATCCAAAAAGAAGATGTAACAATTGTAAATATATATGCTTCCAACGTGGGAGCACCCCAATATATAAAACAATAAATAATAAACATAAAGAAACTCATTAATAATAATACAATACTCTATGGGACTTTAAAACCCCACTCACAGCAAAGGACAGATCATCTAAGCAGAAAATAAACAAAGAAACAATGGCTTTGAATGACACACTGGACCTGATGGACTTAACAGATATATTCAGAACATTTCATCCTAAAGCAGCAGAATACACATTCTTTTCAAGTGCACGCGGGATATTCTCCAGAATAGATCACATACTAGGTCACAAATCAGGCCTTAAAAAGTACAAAAAGACTGAGATCATACCATACATATTTTCTGACCACAACACTATGAACCTTGAAGTCAGCTGCAAAAAAAAGTTTGAAAAGACCACAAATACATGGAGGATAAAGAACATCCTACTAAAGAATAATGGGTCAACCAGGAAATTAAAGAAGAAATTTAAAAATACATGGAAACAAATGAAAACAAAAACACCACAGCCTAAAACCTTTGGGATGCAGCAACAGCAGTCCTATGAGGGAAGTATATAGCAATACAGGTCTACCTCAAGAAGCAAGAAAAATCTCAGGTAAGTAACCTAACTTTATACCTAAAGGAGCTAGAAAAAGAACAACAAATGAAGCCTAAAGCCAGCAGAAAGAAGGAAAATAACAGAGTAGAAATAAAAGATATAGAAACAAACAAAAACAAAACAAAACAAAAAACAGAACAGATCAATGAAACCAGGAGCTGGTTCTTTGAAAAAATTAATAAAACTGATAAACCCTTAGCCAGATTTATGAAAAAGAAAGGATAAAGTACCCAAACTAATAAAGTGACATATGAGAGAGGAGAAATAACAACACCACAGAAATACAAACCATTATAAGAAAATATAATGAAAAATTATGTCAACAAATCAATTTGGAAGAAATGGATCAATTCCTAGAAATATATAAACAACCAAAACTGAAACAGGATGAAATAGAAAACTTGAACAGACCAATAAACAAAGAATTTGAATCAGTAATCAAAAATCTCCCAAAAAAACAAAAGCCCAGAGCCAGATGGCTTCACAGGGAAATTCTACAAAACATTTATCTTTTTTAAGTAAACACTATAAAACATTTAAGGAAGAGTTAATACCTATTCTTCTCAAAGTATTGCAAAAAAATAGAAATGGAAGGAAAACTTCCAAACTCATTCTATGAGGCTGGCATTACCCTGATTTCAAAATCAGACAGACTCCACTAAAAAAGAGAACTACAGGCCAATATCCCTAAGGAACATGGATACAAAAATCCTCAATAAAATACTAACTAATCAAATCCAATAGTACATTAAAACAATCATTCACCACAATCAAGTGGAATTTATTCCTGGGTTGCAAGAATGATTCAATATTTGCAAATAAAACAATGTGATACACCACACTAATAAAAGAAAGGATAAGAGCCATCTGATCCTTTCAATAGATGCAGAAAATGCATTTGACAAAGTACAACATCCATCCTTGATAAAAACCATTAACAAAGTAGGAAGAGAGAAAACATACCTCAACATCATGAAGGCCATATACAAAAAGCCCACAGATAATATGCCCCTCAAAGGGGAAAAACTGTTAGCTTTTCCTCTATGGTGAGGAACAAGACAGGGATATCCACTCTCACCACTTTTATCCAACACTACTGGAAGTCCTAGCCTCAGCAATCAGACAACAAAGAGAAATAAAAGGCATCTGAGTCAGCAAGGATGAAGTCAAACTTTCACTATTTGCTGACAACTTGATACTCTATACAGAAAACCCGAAACACTCCACCAAAAAATTTCTAGAACTGATACATAAATTCAGTAAAGTCACAGCATACAAAATCAACATACAGAAATCTGCTACATTTCACCAAATTTCACCAAAAATAATAAGATATATAATAATAAGAAGTATATATATATAAAGCTAACCAAACCAAACAGGTAAAAGATCTGTACTCTGGAAACTATAAAACACTGATGAAAGAAATTGAAGAGGACACAAAGAGTTGGAAAAACATTCCATGCTCATGGATCAAAAGAATATTGTTAAAATGCCTATACCACCCAAAGCAATCTACACATTTAATGGAATCCCTATCAAACAGCACCAGCATTTTTCACAGAGCTAGAACAAACAATCCCAAAATTTGTATGGAAACACAAAAGACCCCAAATAGCCAAAGCAATCTTGAAAAAGAAAAGCAAAGTGCAGGCACCACAATTCCAGACTTCAAGTTATATTACAAAGCAGTAGTGATCAAGACAGTATGTTCTGGCACAAAAACAGACATATTGACCGATGAAACAGAACAGAAAACCCAAAAATGGACCCACAACTATATGACCAACTAATCTTTGATAAAGCAGGAAAGAACATCCAATGGAAAAAAGACAGTGTCTTCAAGAAATGGTGTTGGGAAAACTGGACAGCAGCATACAGAAGAATGAAACTGGAGGACTTTCTTACACCATGCACAAAAATAAAAGCAAGATAGATGAAAGACCTAAATGTGAGACAGGAAACCATCAAAATCCTGGAGGAAAACATAGGCAGCAACCTCTTTGACATTGGCTATAGCAACTTCCTACTAGATATGTTTCCTGAGGCAAGGGAAACAAAGGAAAAATAAACTATTGGAACTTCATCAATATCAAAAGCTTCTGCACAGTAAAGGAAACAATCAATAAAACTACCAGGCAATCTATGGAATGGGGGAAAATATTTGCAAATGACATATCCAATAAAGGGTTAGTATCCAAAATATATGAAGAACCCATAAAACTTCACACCCAAACAACAAATGATCCAGTTAAGAAATGGGCAGAAGACATGAACAGACATTTTCCAAAGAAGACATCCAGATGGCTAACAGACATGAAAACATGCTCAACATCACTCATTATCAGGGAACTAAAAATCAAAACTACAATCAGGTATCACCTCACACCTGTCAGAAGGGCTAAAATTAACAAATAGGAAACAACAGTTTTGATGTAGGCAAGGAGGCAGAGAAAGGGGAACCCTCTTACACTGTTCGTGGGAATGAAACTGGTGCAGCCACTATGGAAAACTCTGGAAAAAAGTATGGAGTTTCCTCAAAAAATTAAAAATAGAAATACCCTATGACCCAACAATTGCACTACTAGGTATTTGCCTAAGGGATACAAAAATACTGATTCAAAGGGACACATGCATCTTGATGTTTATAACAGCATTATCAACAATAGCCAAATTATAAAAAGAGCCAAAATGTCCATCAACTGAGGAATGAATAAAGAAGAGGTGGTATTTGTTGGGATGAGCACTGGGTGTTGTATGTAAGCGATGAATCACTGAACTCTACTCCAGAAACCAATATCGCATGGTATGTTAACTAAGTAAAATTTAAATTAAAAAAAGAAAGAAAAGGTGGTATACACACACACACACATATACACTCAAACACACATAGAGTGGAATATTACTCAGCCATAAAAAGAATGAAATCTTGACATTTGCAATGACGTGGATGCAGCTAGAGGGTATTATGCTAAGTGAAATAGGTCAGTCAGAGAAAGACAAATACCACATGATTTCATTCATATGTGGAATTTAAGAAATAAGACAGATGAGCATAGGGGGAAAACAAGGGAGGCAAACCATAAAACAGACTCTTAACTATAGAGAACACCCTGAGGGTTGATGGAGGGGAGGTAAATGGGGGCACAAGTCAGATGGGTGATGGGTATTAAGGAAGGCACTTGTGATAAGCACTGGGTGTATGAAAGTGATGAATCACTAAATTCGATACCTGAAACTAACATTATACTGTATGTTAACTAAAATTTAAATAGAAACTTGAAAAAGAAAAAAAAGTTTTATATTGCTTTTATTAGAATTGATTTATTTCATAAATTAACTTTACAGCTACAAAGGAATCATTGTAACTGAAATAGAATATTTTAATGCTTATTTTTTTCTCCAATGCTTTATATTGCTTTGGGAATGCAATATCCATAGCTCAGTACTTGAGTTCTATTCCTATCTATGAAAGTTGATTAGCAGAAGCTTAGAATTTCCTAACACTATGCTATACTACATTGCCATGTAAAGCAATCATTAACTAGTTAGTTCTAGTTATTCCTACCTGACTAGTACACTGGCTTAATAAATGTCATAACATAATGGTTAATTGTATGTGTCAATTTGACTGGGTCACAGGGTGCCCAGATATTTGGTCAAACATTATTCTGAGTGTTTCTATGAGGGTATTTTGGATGATATTAACCAAAGTAGACCTAGTAAATTAGATTGCTCTCCCTAGGGTGGGGGGCCTCATCCAGTCAGTTGAAGGTCTGAATATAAAAAGGGATTGATTTTATTCCCTAAGAAAGAAAGAGTTTTTCTTGCTTGGCTGCCTTCAAACTATGATATGGGCTTCTTCCAGCCTTAAAACTCAATCTGAAATATCAGCTGTTTCTGGGTTGTAAGCCTGCTGGACTTCAGACATCATCAGCTCTCTTGGTTATTGTGCCTTTGAATTCAAAATAGAACTACACCATCAGCTCCTCTGCATCTCCATTTTGCAGACTAATCCTGCAAATCTTGGGACTTGCCAACCCCTGTAATTGTGTGAGCCAACACAATATCATATATCATAATATATATATTATTATAATGGTGCACAAATATATATGAAATTGATTCACACAACACACACACACACACACACACACATCCCATTGGTTCTGCTTTTCTATTTCTGGTTCTGTTTCTCTGGAGAACCCTGACTAATACACATAGACTCCAGCTCATTTCCTCTTCACCTAACCTCTGACTGCAGTCTGATCTAGAGAAAACAAGACCATTGAGAGCTTTATTCATTTTGTGCTGACGGTGTCTACAACAGGTACTATGCTTTTCCCCCAGTGTCTGGATGATACAGGAATTTTCTATGATCATGGCAACTTGAGATATGGAAGTGTGGAAAAATTAAGAACCTTATGGGTAATCTACAACCAATGGAGAACAAGAGTTAATGGATAAATGCATTCACCTCTGGTCTGGAAAGTATTCTGTGTGCTTTCATGGAGGTCCTGGTACAGCCAAGCCTCCATTGCTCATAGCAGTGACATGATTAACACACCCTGGTATTGGCTTGTCCTCCTTCTCATCCTCATTCTTTCCGCTCCTTCACTTCTGCTCCCTAGAATTACCTTCCAAATAAACTATCAGTATACAAGTCTTTATCTCATGCTCTTTCCAGTGAAACCCAAGCTAAAATAAACAGTTTTAATATGGAACACTGTAACAAAAGTAACAAAAGGTGAGGTGTTAAAATAATTCACCCTAAGTGTTTTAGTGACATCAGTAAAAAGAACAAGTATAGACCTCTGAAAAGTCCTCCATAAAGCAATAAAAACACTGGCAAAGATTATCAGATTTAACTTTTTGGGGACTCTGAAAATAACCAAAGTCTTGTAGCAATCTGTGGAGTATTTATTAAAAAATGAAAAGAAAAAGAAAAACAGCTGAATTGGTAAGAGCAGTGAGCTTTGTGACATTTTAACTTGCTTTGTTCTCATTACTTCCTCTGCAGATCCACAGTAGTCTTAAAAATCCAAAACCCACATTCATTGATGACAATTATCAGCCTAGCTGCCACTGCAAGGAGCAAAACATGTCTGGAATGTTATCTAAGTTCCATTCCTAGACAACCAAGAGTTCTAGATCTAATAGATCTATCATTCAAAAACGTGGGAGAAATTAAGACATTCCCAGATAAATAAAATTTGAGAGTATTTATTACCTGTCAACCTAACCTACAAGAAAAACAAAAGAGAGTCCTTCAGGCTGAAATTTAAGGACACAATACAGTAACTCAAATTTGTATGAAGAAATAAAAGACAATGGTAAAGGCAACTACGTAAATATTTTTTAAAAGACAGTATAAATGTATTTTTCATTTATAACTCTAGTTTTCTATATGATTTAAAAGCACAAAGCAATGATTATAAATCTATATCCCTGAGCATATAATTTTTGAAGATGAAATTTGTATGACAAAAACAGCACAAAGGAAGGAGAGGAAATGGAGACACATGGAGCAAATGTTTTATACCATTTTAATTAAATTGGTATTAATTTGAGTTAGATTGTAATAAGTGAAGTGTTAATGGTAAACCTTAGCTACTGAAAAAAAAGAAAGAAAACTCACAAATACAGTAAAAGAAATAAGGATATTTAAATGATACAGTAGAAAATATCTATTTAATACAAAAACAAGGTAGAAATGGAGGAATAGAGGAACTAACAAAACCTAAGACATATAAAACAAATAGCAAAATGGCAAATGTAACCTAGTAATTACATTAAAGATAAATGGACTAAATTCTCCAATTAAAAGGCAGAGAAGGGCAGAATTAATTTTTAAAAATAATTCAACTAGATGTTTTCTATACACCTCAGATTTACAAACACAAAGGCTGAAAATGAAAGGATAGAAAAAGATACACCAGGCAAACAATAACCAAAAAAGAACTAAGATGGCTACACTAATTTCAAACAAAATAGACTTTAACAGAAAAGTTGCTACTAGAGACAAAGAAGGACCTGTTATAATGATAGAAGTATCAATGAATCAAGAAGTACACCAATTAGGGGTGCCTGGGTGGCTCAGTCGTTAAGCGTCTACTTTCGGCTCAGGTCACGATCCGGGGGTCCTGGGATCAAGCCCCGCATCGGGCTCCCTGCTCTGCGGGAAGCCTGCTTCTCCCTCTCCCACTCCCCCTGCTTGTGTTCCCTCTCTCACTGTGTCTCTCTCTGTCAAATAAATAAATAAAATATTTTTTAAAAAAAGAAGTACACCAATTATAAACATGCATGCACCTAGCAACAGAACAAGTACATGAAGCAAAAACTGATAGAATAATACCTAGCACACAGCTATACAACATGACACAAAACACAATAGACATGACACAAAATACAGAAACAGCACAAGCTTCAGAAAATTTAAAAGGATTAAAGGCAACAAAGTAGATTTCTCTGACAGTGTGAAATAAACTAAGAATTCAATAACAGATGGAAATTTGGGAAATCCATAAATATGTGGAAATGTTTTTGTTGTTGTTAGAGGGAGGGGCAGGGGGAGAGAGAGAGAGAATCTTAAGCAGGCTCCACGCCCATCATGGGGTTGGCTCTCACAACCCTGAGATCATGACATGAATTGAAATCAAGAGTCAGATGCCCAAGTGACTGAGCCACCCATGTTCCCCAGAAATTGTTTGTTTGTTTGTTTGTTTGTTTTTTAAGAAAGAGAGAGAGAGAGAGCACTTTCATGAGCAGTGGGGAAGATGAGAGGGAGAGAATCTTAAGCAGGCTCCATGCTGGGCCTGGGTGTGGAGCCCAGTGTGGGTCTCTGTCTCACCGCCCTGAGATCATGACCTGAGCCAAAATCAAGAGTTGGAGGTTTAACTGATTGAACCACACAGGTGCCCCTAAAGATGTGGAAATTAAACAACACACTCCTATAGTAATCAAGGAGTCAAAGAAGAAATCATAAGAGAAATTAGAAAATACTTTGAGATGAATAAAAATGAAAACACATAAAAAATGGAAACACAATATACCAAACCTTATGCTATGAATAAGATAAAGCAGTGACTATAGAAGCATTTATGGCTCTATGCACTTATATTAATAAAAAAGAAAAGTCTCAAATCAATAACCAAAACTTCTACCATGAGAAACTAGAAAAAGAGCAAACTGAGCCCAGAGCAAATAATTTAAAAGATAATAACAATTAGAGAGGGAAATAAGTAGAGAATAGAAAAAAATAAGAGAGTCAACAAAACCTAAAGTTGGTTCTCTGAAAAGATTTAAAAAAAAATTGTTAGCTCTGTAGCTAGACTGACCAAGAAAAAATAGAGGTTTTAAATTATTAAAATTGGAATAAAAGATACAACTACCAAAACATACTCAAGAAGTAATGGAAAATCTGAATATACCTATGACAAGTAAAGAGATTGAATCAATCGATTTGTAATCAGAAAAAACTTCCCACCAAGAAAATCTCAGAACAAAATATTTTCATTGTGATTCTACCAAATGTTTAAATAAAAATTAACCAATAACTAATCCTTCACAAATTTTTCCAAAAAAATAAAAATTGAAAATATAAGAGAGAACACTTCTGAATTCATTCTATCAGGCCAAAATTACCCTGATATGAAAAACAGACAAAGACATTATAAGAAAAAAAAGTATAGACCAATATCCTTCACAAATATAAGCACCAAAATCCTCAACAAAATACTAGCAAATCAAATCTGGCAACTTATAAAAAGGATTAAACAATATCATCAAGTAGGACCTATTTATTTTATATTTTTCAATACATGAAAATTAATATACTATACCATAGATATAGATTAAGGGACAAAAAGTGATCATTTCAGAAAAAGCATCTGACAAATCTAACACCTGTCAGGATAAAAACAGTCAAGAATCTAGGATTGGAATAGAAATTTCTCTATCATTATCTACAAAAAAAAAAAAAAAAAATCTATAGGTAACATAATATTTCACAGTGAAAAAGTGAACACTTTTCTCCTAAGATCACAAACAAGACAAGGACTTAAGTCACTTTTATTCAACACTGTATGGAGGTTCTAACCAAGGTACCTAGGCAAAAGAAATAAATAAAAGACATTAAGAAAAGACAAGAAAAAGATAAACTATATTTGCAGATAGTACGACTCATCATATAGAAAATCCTAACATATCCACTAAAAATCTACTAGAGGTAGTAACTTCAGCAATGTTTCAGGATACAAGGTCAGTACACCACAATCAACTAAATTTCTATATGCTAGCAATAAAGAATCTGAAAATTAAATTATGAAAACAATGCCATTTTACACAGCATAAAAGAACTTAGGAATAAATTTAACAAAAAGTGCATGATATGCACTAAAAACTACAAAACACTATGAAAAAATTAAAGATCTAAATAAATGGAAATATGTATTGTGTCTGTGTCATTCCCCAAATAGATCTACAGATTTAATGCAATCTCTATCAAATTCCCAGCTGGCTTTTTTATGGAAATTGACAAGCTGATCCTAAAGTTCATGTGGAAATGCAAAGGATTCAGTATAGGAGAAAAAAGGTAAATTAGACTTCATCAAAATTTAAGACTTTTATACATCAAAATATATTATCATGACAGCCCAGAGAACGGGAGAAAAATAAATGCAAACCACATATCTGGATTTAGTATCCAAAATATATAAAGAACTCTTTCAAAGCAACAATTAGTTGACAATTTTAAAATGGGCAAAGGACATGAATAAAAATTTCTCCAAAAAAAAAGATTACAAATAGCCAACATCCCCATGAAAAGATACTCAACATCATCAGTCATTAGAGACATGCAAATAAAAACCACAATGAGATACAACTTCATACACACTAAAATGGCTATAGTCAAAAAACAAGGGTGTGGAATGCCTGGGTGTCTCAGTTGGTTAAGCATCTGCCTTCAGCTCAGGTCATGATCCCAGGGTCCTGGAATCGAGTCCCATATCAGGCTCCTTGCTCAGCGGGGAGCTTGCTTCTCCCTCTGCCTGCCACTCCCCCTGCTTGTTCTCTCTGACAAATAAATAAATAAAATCTTAAAAAAAAAAAGTGTAGATGAAGATATGGAGAAACTAAAACCCTCACACATTGCTGGTAGGAATGTAAAATGGGGTAGCCAGGTTAGAAAACAGTTTGGCAGTTCCTCAAAAAAGCTGAACATACAGTTCCCACATGACCAAACAATTCCACTCTAGGTGAATACCAAAGATAATTAGAAATATTTGCCCACACAAGAACTCGTACAGGTATGTCTCTAATAGCCAATAGGTGAAAACAATCCTAATGTCTATCAACAGATGAATAGACAAAATGTGATATATCCATATAGTGGAATATTATTCAACCATAAAAAAAATCAAGTACTTATCCTTACTACAACATGGAAGAACACTGAAATCATTATGTGAAAGAAGGCAGACACAAAAGACCATATATTATATGGATATTTGTATGAAATGTCCAAAATAGCCACATTCATAAAAACAGAAGGCAGATTAAGGGTTGCCAAGGTTGGGGTGGAGGTGTAGAAAAATGAGAATGTCCACAATGGCATGATGAACACATTCTGGAATTAGATAATGGTGATGTTTGTACAACTTTGTGAATAATACTGAAAAATACTCAATTTTATACTTAAAAGGATAGATTTTATGGTGTGTAATTTTTATCTCAATAAAAGGAACTGAAAGCAAAAATTATGACTTATTGATGCACCAATCACTGTGCACTCTCCTGGTTTGTCTAGATTATCCAGGGGGTTCTCTGACCCAATCTGCAATTGTCCAAATTATATACCTTTCCTCAGTATATGTTTACCTTTTTGCCTTCAAAATCAGACACGAGTATGTTTTGAAAATTCAAGAATTGTTCACTAAACATCCTTGAAATCAGTAAATCAAACTTCTGCTAGCTCTTGGTAAAGTAGGTGTCTGCTAGCTCTTGATAGTCCCTACCAGTGTTCAAGGGTTTACAGTGCATCTCCCTGCAGGTGGTATGTGCACAATTCCTTTCTCCAAAGGTCCTTCAGCTGTTTTCCAACAACTAAGTACGCTTCCAAATCCCTAACCCTCGGAATCAGCACCATACCTGCTCCTGCCACATACGACCTTCTCAGGGCCCCCACATGCACTACTGCCTCTGCTTGGAACACTCTTCCCAATGATACCCCTAAGGCTAGCATCCTCACTTCAAACTGCTCAACTGTCAATCTCCAATTTCTTGACCATCCCTTTTGAAAACAGTACTCCCATTATACTCTGTCCCCTTTTGGTTTTGTTGTATTTTCCTAGCTCTTATCTAGTGACTGAGAACACATATATGTATACATATTTTTTTTTTACTTGCTTACTTTAAGTGATAGAGGGCAAAGTCCTAGTCCTTAGTCTTAGCATCTAGAACTGTACCTGGCATGTAACAAATGCTCAAAAAATATTTGTTGAATGAATGACTGAAAAGTTATCTTAACACAATAGAGAAAATCATTCGTATCACCTATCCATTAATATATTAAGAATTCTATTGATAGACTTCCTTATCCTTCTGAAAAGACATAAGCTAGTGATTAGTTTTAGACTTCCTATCTTTCAACCCTGAGCCCTCCCTTCCTTTAAATGAAGAGTTTGGGAGTTTTGCCTTCTAATAAAAACTTTCCTAATCAAATGATTAGAGGAAAAAACTTAGTAAAGCAACCCCAGGATTTCTAATATAGTGTTACCTACATATATTTATTTAAAAAGCACCAAACACAAGCACAAAGCTTGATAAGCCAAGACAGTATATCTTTGGAGGAAATATCATTTTCAGCAATCTTTCCAAATATGTGTGTAAAAGATTGGTAAAGCAAACTACTAGTTTGGCTAACCACATGACAATATTCCTAAAAGTGCATCTCTAGAAAATGGAAGATGGACTTTCCTAAAAGAAACATGAGCATTTTACACTAGTATTTTAAACATGGATCTCCCCATATAAGATGAATTCTCAACTTATTAGGGAATTGGATACAAACACATACATTAGGGGAAGCAGAGTAAAATGCACCACTGTATATATAGATTTCCAATCAGAACAGAGGAGTCTCTTATCTCTCAGCAGGAAATGTGTGAGATGAATTTCTCACTTAGCCAATTAATTTACACTTTAGTCACCAGTGCTGGAAGGTAGTTTGGCCGACTTAGTGGTCTAAAACTAAAATGAGTAATAACAATTCACATTTATAAAGGGCTTCAGAATATTAATTATTTAATCCACACTATATTGCTACATGATAATTCAGAATTATTGCTTGTGCTTTTTAGGCTAGAGAAACTGATCTAAATCAATTAAAATCCATGCTAAAAGCAGAGTTCCTGGCCTTCAAGTTGGTGCTCAGTCCATTTTGTCTTGCCACTCAGCCCTTTGGACTCTGTGATGGGTTAATTAACCTCTCTTGCTTTGAATCTGTCCATAAAATGGTGATAATAAGGCTACCCATACAGTAGTATACTGTGCAAATTAATTGATTTTTGAAAAGCACTTCCAGATCTATGGAAGGAAAGTATTAGTTGTAAATATCTCAATTGATTTTAAATGATAAATGATCATTTTTCATATCATTTATCAACAGTGATAGTGACAGAGATATTGAATAATATATAAAATGATGAAAAATTCTTTCCATCACTCATAGTAAGAGTGCTTGAAACTCCCACCTCTATTCAGCCAGCCATGACTCATTCATTGGGAGAGGCTATGATTCATTCCTTCCACGACTACCCAGGCTAACGTGCATTTTCCAGTACAATGAGAATATTGTCTGTTCCTGACAAAGTGGTTTCTCACTTATGGTTGTATTTTAAATATGTGTACAATATCCCAACTTGCTATGCACTTCTTTCCATGCAGTTTGGAGTGTAAGTTGTCTAAGAAAAGAACACAATTTATTTGATTTATATTTTATAGTGCCCTGACCAGAGCTACAAAACATTTGCACTAATATCTTATTAAGTGTTACTATAAACTAGCTTACTTGTAAACAATTTATGGTTTCAATGAAAATGCTATCAACATTATAGATTTCAAAGAAGAATTATTTTTGTTTTTACTTTCTTAAATGAGTTCTACATAATAATTCTATAAAAAGTATTGAACTTGATTTTGAAAAAAAATACAGCTAAGTTATTTCATCTTAAAACTACAAATAAATAATTTAAGTACTTTTATTTCAGACATGAACCCAAAGTTGAAGCTCCATAGCCATATAACCTAGAATTATACGGTGATAAAATGTTGGTGCTTAGTACAAGAAATGAAATACTAAACCTTAAAATGTGTCTAACGGATGGTTTGTAGCCATCTTCAATCAAAACTCGATACCCATTGATTTTTTTTCCCAAAACAGGAAGCCCAGTTCCCCTCTTAGTGGTCTCTCTAATGTAGAACTCTGTCCACACCCAGTCTACACATTTCCCCCAGCCAGAAGTATAGGCTTACAACAGCACAATCTTTAATAAGACAAAAATTCCATTCAAATCCTGGCTTGAAAATGAAAAAGCCATAATTAGAATGTGCCAGATTCTACCTGTCTGTTAGCCTAGCCTCAAAATACCAGTGCATCCTCAGTTGAAGACAAATCCTAAAATCCAAGGTCAACTAGAGTATCCCAGGTTTTGATACCTATGATGATCCCATTTAATCTACCCATATATCCTTTACAATAGCCTCCTGATTACAGAGGTGTGTGTGTGTGTGTGTGTGTCCTATTTCAACCTGCTTAGCCAACACACATCATCCTACCTGAATAACAACAGAAATGCCCTGAATTATAAGCTATAGTTTTTCATCTCTTACATGCATTTACAAAATTTATTGCTACCCTTATTTTGTACACTAAGATAAAACTACTTATCTGTTTAAGCTTTCACAAATGGTTAAACATCATTTATATGTGCTTTTTGGCATCACCTTGAAGTAAAGGAACTTTCCTATTCAGAGTCAAGGAGATTAACCCAACCACTACATATAATGTAATGATTCAAAAGAAGATTATTCTAAATTATCAACTTTCTAACAGTTTGCTTAAAATTAGTAAATAAAAAATTTTCATTTTCATATGATTACTCAAAGTATCTATTTAACTTAAAAATCTCAAGGTTAGCACCCATTAGAATGGTTATTATTTAAAAAGGGGGGACTGAAAGTGGAGGGAAGAAATATGTTGGCAAGGATGTGGAAAAATTAGAACCTTCATGCATTGCTAGTGGAAATATAAAATGGTGCAGCCACTGTGAAAAACAATTTGCTCCTCAAAAAGTTAAATATAGGATTAATATATGATCCAGCAGTTCTAATCTTAGCTATATACTTAAAAGAATTTCAAAGCAGGGTATCAGATATATGTGCACCAATGTTCACGGCAGCATTGTTCCCAGTGGCCAGAAAGTCTCAATGTCCATGCCAATATCCATCAATAGATGAATGGATAAACAAAATGTGGTATATACATACAATGAAGTATTATTCAGCTATAAAAGAGAATATAATTCTAATATATGGATGAAACCTAAAAACATTATGCTAAGTGAAAAGTTACACTAAATGAAATAAGCCAGACACAAAATGGCAAAAATTGTGTCATTCCACATATATGAGGGCTGTAGAACAGGCAAATTCATAGAGACAGAATGGAGTTATCAGGAGCTGGGCTAAGGGGGAATGTGAAATTATTATTTAATGGGTACAAGTTCTCTGCTTAGGAAGATGAAAGGGTTCTAGAAATAGTGATAATGGATGCACAACACTGTCAGTGTACTTAATGTCACTGAATTATACACTTAAAAATGGCTAAAACAAATTTTATGTTATGTCTATTTTACCACCCACAAAAAAAAAAAAAAAAAAAAACACTCAAAGCTGATTAGGAATCATTTTGGTATATTTGTTCAGAATTATTTGTTGTTGCTTGGCCAATTATGTTTTTCATAGAAATCAGGGGTCTTAGTTTGTCCCCAGGACACATAATATAAATGTGTGTGTGTGTGCCTATATAAAATAGCATTTCAGAAAATGGAAAAAAGTATATGCAGCATTCTGATTTATGAGACAAGGGAGTAAACGTAAAATTTACCTTTGTAATTTTGCTGAAGTTTACAGCAAAATATCCTTCTTGAGGTTTATTAAACTCTAATCATTTTCTTGAAAGATTAGCAGCAATTATCATTAAGGTTTAAGCATTTAACTGTGACTACTGCAATAAATCTTATTAAAATAACTGAAACATACTTTTTTCGCATGTGGCAACCTGTCTCTGAATCACAACCATCTGTAAGTGGTGATTGCCTGGTGCACACAGATGGGAGTAAAACAACGATCAGGCTATACCATTCTTTCATCATCGCTTGGTACCAAACAAACTGAAATCTGAGTCAGACTATTTGCATTTGAAAGATTCTATGATCGCTGTAATTAACAAATACTCGTTGGCTTCCTGATAGAAAATGTGTGATAGGTACCTGACTGAAAATAACACTTGAACTGTGCAGCCTCTCTTTCTAATCTCTAACAGCCTATAAAAAAAATCAGACGTTAACAATAAAGGAACAGGTTTCAAGTTTTTATAGCACACAATTCCTTTACAGATTTAAGATGACAGAAGAAGGGAAGAGTCTAATTTATTCTTCCTGGCTTGTGGCAAAGAATCATGAAGGCTCATGGTCCATAACTTCAGGGCTACACTAAATTCCTGTCAGCCTGAATCAGTTACAAAGGTGAGTATCTGCCCCACCTTGCTTTTCCTTCAAGGCAGGAAAAGACAGACCCGTGTTATCACAAAGCCCGAATCATTCAATAAGAAAAAAAGGAAGCCAAAAATCAAGAAGTTTAATGTCTTTCTAGGTGTCCCGACATTTTGGCTAATAACAATGACTCCAAATGCATTAATAATAAGAAAAGGGAAAGAGATTTCAGTGTTGAGAAATGACACAGAGCAAAGAGTTTGGACTCTTTTGAACAAGCCCTGCCTTCAAGTGTGTGCTAATTATGAAACATTTACTTAGGCCAAATTACTTAAACTTTGATAGCCTCAGTTCCCTCATCAGTAAATTAGAGGAAATAATCTCTCTCTCTCTCTCTCTCTCTCTCTCTCACACACACACACACACACACACACACACACACAGAGTTCCCAGTGGCCAGAAAGGTTTGAGTGGGGAAATCTAAAAAGGTGCTTAGCACATTGGCATAGAAACACTCCACGCTTCTTTGTTAAATGAATAAATACTACGTCAAAGGGTGATGATAAGCCACCATGAGAGCTAAGTGAGTAATTCTGTCAGTGAGGTCTTCTTCAATCTTAACTTCAGATTATTTCTTACTTTGCCAAGAGTCCATTTCATTATTAAAACCATGGACCTAGGTAGAGTCAGACTGTCGAGGCCCAAATCCTGCTTCTTCCACTTAACTGCATGACTTTGGCAAGTTACTTGATTTCTCTGTGCTTCACCTTACTCATCTATAAAATAGGTACAATAGTAATCCATTCAAAGTTGTGTTGGGAGGATTAAGTGGGTTAATATATTTAAGTAGTTTAGAACCAGGACAGGCATCTATCACTGTCAATAAATATCAGTTAGCCTCTATTCATATACGAGCAGGTCCCCAGATATATAATAAAGGACACACATAGTCCTTGACCTCATGGAACTTAGAGACTACTAGAAAGAGAGACATTTAAAAAATGCAAGGGTGCCTGGGTGGCTCAGTCGGTTCAACCTTGGATTCTTGATTTTGGCTCAGGTCATGATCTCAGTGTCATGAGATTGAGCCCCATGTCCTGCTCCACAGTGGGCATGGAGCCTGCTTAAGATCCTCTCTCTCCCTCTCCCTCTGCCCCTCTCCCCTGCAAGTGCCCTTTCTCTCTCTCAAAAAATACATACATACATACATACATACATACAATACATAACTGCAAGTTGAAAGAAAGAAAGAGGATCTGAGTATGATTAAGGCAGATCTCATAATATTTGAGCTAATTATTTCACGACAGGTTCTTCATCTGAAAGATCTCAAACTGTTAACTACATGGTAGCTATTATAGGAAATACATAAGCATCGTAATGTAAAGGCCCTAATAAAAGGAAAACCTTGGTACATGTCAGTTTCTTTCTTCCCCTTTCTCTAGGATATCTGATCATTTAGATAAATACTTGCTTTTTTCACTGTTTGTCCAAAGATGATGATGATATTATTATTATTATTATTATTATTATTATTGCAAGGAAAAGTTTCTTAACCTCAAATGACCTCATTCTTTGAGACGCCAGATGCTGAAGAATATTAAAATTATATTTAAGACAGTGTTACATTCAAATTAAGATGTATTTTCTGCTAGATTACATTTTTAAAAGACAGTCATCACATATTATATACACTTAGATATCAAATGAGTGCATTTACATTTGAACCAAAATAAAAGATGAAAGTGGTTAATGAAGTTCTAATTCATTGCCTTGAATGTTTTTAGCCTACTACATCCAAATTATTTTTTTTAAATAACTACCACTAGAAAGGCTAATGCAGTGCAGATGACTCCCCAAATATTTGCAATAGGTCACGTGAACGCCGCTGCGGCATCTCAACAATTGACTATAATAGATTTAAGGGAGAATGATAGGCTGCCTTGACATTTAAATAGATAATATTTTCTATTAAATCTTTTTTAAAAAACCTTGATTAACACCAGAAATATTTCTCACTTTACCAAAAGAAACCCTCATTAAGGAAATTTTCACTGAGTTACATACAATATGCTCATCTGTGCACCATGAACTTGTTTTTACTCTATATTCAAAGCTGTATGTTTATTTCTCTGTTCTAGTTCAGTTCTAAAAGCCAAAAATATGAAACAGATGTGGTGACTTTCTGTGTACTGTGAAGCACAATTATGCCTCTTTGAATTGCTTAGGCTAAACAGTTGCCCTCCCTAGAGCATATCGAAACTGCTTGAGATTCTTTACAGCCAAGAATCCAGCTTGCTACCTGTCAGGAACTAGAATTGGCAGGCCACAGCTGGTTGCTTGCAGTGGATGCTCCCTTACTGTCCTCCCAACCAAAGTCTGTGAAACATAAAAAATATATAGGAAAACTGCAGCTAAATCGGTATGCTGTCTTATCCTTAAGAAAAGATGGAGCTGTCTGATAGTGCATACCAAGGTCCACTTTATGTGGACCATTTAACAGCCCTCAAAAAACAGTTTCGTTTGTCCTGCTTCTGAGTTCACAGACAGCATGGGCAATAGCCAGGAGCAAATAAAGAAAAATCTTCCCAATTATTTGTCACAGCCATGATGCCTTTAAACCTGAATCTGCTAGATTAGCCTATGCATCAAAAGTGCAAATGTTGATTTTTCTTTTGCTGAGAATAGTTTAAAAACATGTGGAAATTGCTATAATTGAAGAGAAAGCTTGAAACAAATGGTAATTTTGTTCTCAAAAAGGAAACTTTCTTCAGGCTGTGGGAGGTGAGGAAAGGAAGTCTCCTTTTCTTCTAAAATGAGTGAATGCTGAAAATAATGGCATTCATACAATCTTGCATTGATCTTGTCAGTGTATAACTTCAAAACGGTTTTAAAACAAAAGTTAGCAACAGACATATTCATATAGGAACATTTACAGAGTGCCATGCTCATGGGGATCATAAGTTTGATACAAATAAGCAGATCAGCAATCTTATAAAATGTATGTTTTTCATCACAGGGCACCGTGCATCCCCATTCACACATTCAGTGTTTCTTTATTCAATGGAGACCTGGGATTATGCTACATGCTAAGGATACTGAAATGCAGAGGATGTATGTACTCCAAGATGCTCCTATGGAGAAGGAGGAAAGACAGTTAAAAGACATGTAACAGCAACACCTAAGTGGCTCAGTGGGTTAAACCTCTGACTTTGGCTCAGGTCTTGATCTCAGGGTCCTAGGATAGGGCCCTGTTTGGGGCTCCATGCTCAGCGGGGAGTCTGCTTCTCCCTCTGCCCTTCCCCCCATGTGTGCTCTTGCATGTGCTCTCTCTCTCCCTCTCTCTCTCTGAAATAAATATTTTAAAAATGTTTTAAAAATACAAACAAAAACAAAAAAGTTTTAAAAATAAAAAATAATAATAAAAGACATGTAACAGATATGTAATATTTTTACTGCTAATGAGGACTCCTTTCCCCCTATAGTCAGGCCTCTGGATTTGGGGATAATAGAAATGAAGATATGGAAGGCAAAGATATTTGGCCTGCATCATCTTAGGAGATTTTATTATTGTCCGTACCTTGGAATCAAGCCAGTTTCAGACTAATTCTCAAATTACCATGACTTCTCTTACCAATTCCACCATATTCTGAACATACTGTTCATGTAAAGCCAAGAAAAGTGAGAGAGAACATCATCAGGAGGACTTGCCACCACTGCTCTTTATTCTGAGAATGACCTATCTGGTCATTTTCAGTTTCATTGACATCTTATGATTATTTTCATCCATCTAGAAAAACTGACGGAAAAAACAGTGTTTTTTCCCCCTCAACATCTTTGCTATGATCCAGCACTGTGCAAGCTATGAACCCTGTATCCTAGACTCACCATCCATTCTTGAGATTTTTAGTGTCCTGGGTCACTTACAAGAGGTCACGTGTCCATATTCACTCAAAGAGGGTCAAGCATCTCTCGAGAATAACAAACAGTAAGGCGCAATGCAGTGGTTGCCTCCCATAGCTGAGCAACACCTATCACAATGAGAAGGACAAGTGTCATAATTCCTGGGAACTGGTTTTATATGGCTGTAATTCAAGCAGAGTATGGATTCATCTGAGTCTTGGCTCTGCACTGGCTCAGCAATTAGCTCTAGCGGGGCCGGGTGCTTTGGGTACAGCCCAGAAAGACCAATTCTGGAGCCTACCACCACTCATCTCACTTAGAATTTGTCTGTCTTAAATCTAAACCAAGGCTTTGACCTTAGCTACAGGTAATTTAATGCATGTGTCCTGTGGTTCTACATCAAGGGATAAAGTAGAATATTCTTGGATGCAAAGTCCTTGAGGTATATGTAAATCAACCGTTAAGTGGTCAATAGATCCAAATCAGTAAAACTGTAAATGTATACTTGTCTAACGTGAGGTTTTTATAAAAGAGTTCTAGTTTTGGAAGTATGCTTATTGCACAAAGTATTCTATTTCCACCAGTTGTAAGCAAAGAAACCATGACTCTTAAGCCAATACTACCCTGGCTTAACATTCAGCAAAATAAGGGTAGGCAAGGTTTGCCTCAGTTCTTAGTCCACTATGTTAATATTACATCTCAACAAATACAAATCCTATCATTGCTGTGATAATAGTGCATAAAACGTACGCCAGGATCCAAGAGGAAAAGATTACTTAGAGCAGTCAATAAAGTCCTTATCTAAGTTGCTACACTTCCATGGAGACTTGAGTCTGCCAGGGACAAAAGCAGGCAGGGAACACTGCAGATTGAGACAACAGCCTGTGCTAAAGCCCAGCAGTGGGAAAACACATGAGAGCATGGGACACGTGAGTGGGACTGGAAACAGGGAACGCAAGAGGTAAGGCATGTCAGCATGCAGGGGTACAGGGACTTAGCTCTCAGACCACGGAGTGGCCTTTCCTAATTTTAAGCAGTGGTGTAACATGATCAGACAGTGAGCAGGGGTCGGAAGCATCATTTTCATTCACAAGTGTCACCACAAATACTGCTCTGTGTGTATAAATATATAATCCTGTATGTGTATAATTTGCATCACAAGCTGTTAGGTGCATTTCTCTCAGAGAAGTTTGGAAACAGTAACTCATCAATTGAACAGACAAGGTAGAGAGACCATGGAAATATGCTGAATAGTTTCTACAGAAATCTCCAATTACAATGAACTTTAATTATTCAGGAATAAAATATGTTATTTGAATTCCAGGGATCTGAACTGTAGAACTTTCAATGTCACTGCCACATAAGCTATAAAGGGTAGTGTTTTTAAAACAGAAAGGGAAAGAAGTCTTTCAAATTGTAAAAATGATAATTATTTTACATAATGTTTGCCACCCCCATAATAGTTTCTCCTAAAGTGTGTGGAATAATTTATATATAAATATGTAGATGTATACAAACTGAAATGCCAAACATTGAAAAGAAACTCAAATGAGTGGGTATTTACATATGGAATAGAGCTCATAAGAAACCGTGTTTTTGTGATAATGAGATGTTTTCCAAGCTCTCCTTCATTTCTGGAAATTTACTCAGAGACAAGCCCATATATTCATAAGACAACAAAGAAATTAAAAAGGCAGACTTAGAAGTCTGAAAAGATAAGATCTGACATAAGAAATGGCCATCGTGCCATCTTAAGTTCAGTGATGGTCAAAGAGGGAAATGAAAAGTCCCATGCCACAGAAGGGAGAAAATCCTTCAGCTAACCATCTCTGTAATGATGGAAGGCATAAGCTATTCCAAAGCCAGTGAAACTTTAAATGCATTTAATCACATTTCCCCTATTTGGGTACATTCTGCAAGGATCATTATCAATGTACAATCAGAGGAAATCAACAGAAAAAAAGTTTTCTCCCTAATATTTAGGAAATAGGTGCTGGGACCTATGACCCAAACAGAAAACAAGGTAATGAATTTGTCTTCAAATGTGTCTGAGAACTACTTTGTGTAAAAAATTCAACATGGTGTAATCAACTGCCTTGTTAGCAAGATAGTGTCTTCTCAGAGAGACATCATATTATGTAAGGAAGACAAGAAAAATGGCTTTAAAGCCATATGTTATTTCCAACAAGGAAAGTAAGCATATTAATTACAAAACTATTACACTTCTCATCTAAAAGTTATATTCAAATTACTGACTTAATTAGTCAAGTTTCTTTCAGTTACAGAGGATAAAAACCCAACTCAAACCAGCTTAAAACAAAAAGGGAATCTATTACCTAACATGACAAATGCATGTGGTAAATACAATTACTCTAATAAATGCATCAGAGCACTGTCTCTCTGTCTTCACTCCATCTCCCCCTACGTTGGCTTTATTGTCAAATATGCCTTTCCCAGGCAGCGGGTAAGAATAGCTGCTAATAGCTCCATGAGGACTTTCTATCAGTTTAGTAACCTAAATGGAAAGGGAGTGTCTCTCTTCCAATAGTTTCTGCTAAAGCCTCAAACTAACTTGGGTTGAACCTGAGTGACATGCCCACTTCTCAATTGTTTGTTCTATCCAAGTATGTGATACTGATTGGCAAGACTTGACCCTCTCCTAGAGCCATGGTGAATTCAATCCTTCTGGTTATACTGACCAAGACTGAAGAATGAATAGTCTCACCAAAGACACACTGAGTGGAAAAAAGCATATTTTTCATTCCACAGATAAAATATCATCATGGATTTCTGAGTTGTTTTGTACATTTATTTTTAATGAAACATTTCATAGTTTCAGTAAATTGCACTATCTGTAAGGACAGCCACTGTACCATGTTTATGCCCTGGCTGATGCTCTAAAGCCAACGGGAAATATGGCAACTTTCATATTGCTGACAAAATCAGGAGCATTTCCTTTTTGGTCAGATCCTTGTCTGGGTTGGGGATCAAGGTAATGTTGGCCTCATAGAATGAGTTTGGAAGTTTTCCTTCCATTTCTATTTTTTGAGACAGCTTCAGAAGAATAAGCATTAATTCTTTAAATGTTTGGTAGAATTCTGCCGGGAGGCCAACTGGTCTTGGACTCTTGTTTGTTGGGAATTTTTGATTACTGCTTCCATTTCCTTGCTGATTATGTGTGTGCTCAGGTTTTCTATTTCGTCAGTTTTGGTACTTTATATGTTCCTAGGAATGCATCCATTTCTTCCAGATTGTGTAATTTGTTGGCATATAGTTGCTCATACTATGTTCTTATAATTCTGTTTCTTTGGTATTGGTTGTGATCACTTCTCTTTCATTCGATATTTTATTTATTTGGGTCCTTTCTCTTTTCTTTTTGATAATTCAGGCTAGGGTCTTACTAATTCTTTCAAAGAACCAGCTTCCAGTTTCATTGATCTAGTCTACTGTTCTTTTGGTTTCTATTTCATTGATTTCTGCTCTAATCTTTATTATTTCTCTTCTCTTATTGGATTTAGGTTTTATTTACTGTTCTTTCTCCAGTTCCTTTAGGTATAAGATTAGGTTGTGAGACTTTTCTTGTTTCTTGAAAAAGGCTTGTATTGCTATATACTTCCCTTTTAGGACTGCTTTTGCTGCATCCCAAAGGTTCAGTAGAGTTATGTTTTCATTTGTTTCCATGAATTTTTTAAAATTCTTCTTTAATTTCCTGGTTGACCCATTCGTTCTTTAGACCATACACAAAAATAAACTCAAAATGGATGAAGGACCTAAATGTGAAACAAGAATCCATCAAAATCCTAGAAGAGAACACAGGCAGCAATTTCTTTGACCTCAGCCACAGCACCTTCTTGCTAAGCATGTCTCCAAAGGCAAGGGAAACAATGGCAAAAATGAACTATTGGGACTTCATCAGGATAAAAAGCTTCTGCACAGCAAAGGAAACAGTTGACAAAACCAAAAGATAACCAACAGAATGGGAGAAGATATTTGCAAATGTCTTATCAGATAAAGGGCTAGTATCCCAAATCTATGATTTATCAAACTCAACAGCCAAAAACCAAATAATCCAGTCAAGAAATGGGCAGAAGACATGAACAGACATTTCTCCAAAGAAAACATACAAATGGTCAACAGACGCATGAAAAAATGCTCAACATTACTCAGCATCAGGAAAATACAAATCAGGGCGCCTGGGTGGCTCAGTCAGTTGGGCATCTGCTTTCGGCTCAAGTCATGATCCCAGGGTCCTGGGATGGAGTCCCACATCAGGCTCCTTGCTCAGCAGGGAGCCTGCTTCTCCCTCTGCCTGCCACTCCTCCTGCTTATTCTCTCTCTCTTTCTTTCTCTCTCTGTCAAATAAATAAATAAAATCTTTGGGGAGGGGGCGGAGCAAGATGGCGGAGGAGTAGGAGACCTGGATTTCGTCTCCTCTCAGGAATTCAGCTGGATAGGGATCAAACCATTCTGAACACCTACAAACTCAACAGGAGATCGAAGAAAAGAATAGCAACAACTCTCTCATCAGAAAAGCGACCACTTTCTGGAAGGTAGGACGAGCGGAGAAGTGAACCTGAAGCGATATTCGGGAGGATAGACGGCGGGGGAGGGGCCTCCGTCAGCCGCTTCTGGAAAGTGATAGAATCACGGAGCACAAAATCGGAACTTTTAAAAGTCTGCTCCGCTGAGGGACGTCACTCTGGTGGCTAAGCGGGGGGTGGAACCCTCCGGGACAGTGTGGTCTCAGGACCGTCGGGGTCACAGAAAGACCGGGGGTGCCTGAGTGTGGCAGAGCTCCCAGGTAATGGAGCAGGGAAACCGGCTGCAGCGGCGGAGCCCAGGCGCAGGCTCTCAGCTCGGGGTTGCCATAGACCGTGATTCGCGGCACAGTCGGGCCCCTGCTCCTCCAGCAGGGACCCAACAAGTGGCAGATCCGGGGAGACTCACCTTCCTCCCCCGGGAGGAGCGGCGAGGGAGTGCACTGCAGGGATGTGCTGGGTTTGGAGACTCCACCTGGGGTCGGGTGCCAGAGATAGAAACGCACGGTCACAGGCCGGGTGAGCACGGAGTGCGGCCTGAGACCGGGGAGACGGGAGTGACTGACAGCTTTTCTCTGGGGGCTCACTGAGGAGCGGGACCCCGAGTTCTCGGCTCCTCCCGGGCGGAGATTGGGAGGCCACCATTTTCACTCTCCGCCTAAAAGCTGTACGGAAAGCTCACAGGGAACAAAAGCTCCAGAGAGCAAACCCGAGCAGATTACTTAGCCGAGAGGGGGCAAGGGCGGGGCAAATCCACCTCTGGCAAAAAGACATTTGGAAACCACGGCAACAGGCCCCTCCCCAGAAGATCAGTGAGAACAGTCAGTCAAGACCAAGTTTACCGATCAATGAGAACGGCAGAACTCCAGCGCTAGGGGACTACTGCACATAGAATTCACGGCTTTTTTACCATGATTCTTTAGTCTTTTAAAGTTAATTTTTTTTAACTGTATTTTTTTTTCTTTGAATTTTTCTTTTTCCCTTTTTCAACCAACATCTTATCAATCCCTTTTTTTAAAAAAACATTTTTATTTTTCATTTTTAGAGTCATATTCTATCCCTTCATAGTAGTTACCCGTATTTTTGGCATATATATATATAAGTTGTTCTCTCTTTAAAATTTTGAGATAGTTTCTTCTAACAGATTAAAATATACCCTAAATCTCTAGTATATGGTTTTTTCTACTTCCCTGCCTGATCACATTCTCTCCCTTTTTTTTCTTTTTTCTTTTTTTAAATCCTCTTCTTTCTTTTTTCAAACAACTTCTTATCAATTCCTTTATAAAATTTTTTATAATTTCCATCTTTACAGTCATATTCCATCCCTTCATCATATCAACCCTTATTTTTGTACATATATAAGTTTTTCTTTCTTTAAAATTTTGGGAGGCACTTTCTTCTAAAAGACCAAAATACACCCCAAATCTAGTGTGTGGCACTGATCTATATACCAGCCTGATCATATTTGATCACATTCTGGTTTTTTTTGTTGTTGTTGTTTTGTTTTGTTTTGTTTGTTTTTGTATGTTTTTATCTTTATCTTTTTCTTTTTTTTCTTTTTCTTTTTTCTCTCTTTCCGTTTCTTTTTCCACTGCTTCAGGTCTTTTCTGATTTGTTTAGAGTATATTTTCTGGGGACATGGTTACTCTGCTAGCATTTTGTTCCCTCATTAATCTATTCTCCTCTGCACAAAATGACAAGACGGAAAAAATCACCTCAACAAAAAGAACAAGAGGTAGTACCGACTGCCAGGGACTTACTCAATACAGACATTAGTACGATGTCAGATCTAGAGTTCAGAATCATCACTTTAAAGATACTAGCTGGGCTTGAAAAAAATATGGAAGTTATTAGAGAAACCCTTTCTGGGGAAGTAAAAGAGCTAAAATCTAACCAAGTAGAAATCAAAAAGGCTATTAATGAGGTGCCATCAAATATGGGGGCATTAACTGCTAGGATAAATGAGGCAGAACAGAGAATCAGTAATATAGAAGACCAAATGATGGAAAATAAAGAAGCTGAGAAAAAGAGAGATAAACAACTACTGGATCATGAGGGCAGAATTCGAGAGATAAGCGATACCATAAGACGAAACAACATTAGAATAATTGGGATCCCAGAACAAGAAGAAAGAGAGAGAGGCAGAAGGTATAATGGAGCAAATTATAGCAGAGAACTTCCCTAATTTGGGGAAGGAAACAGGCATCAAAATCCAGGAAGCACAGAGAACCCCCCTCAAAATCAATAAAAATAGGTCAACACCCCGACATCTAAAAGTAAAACTTATGAGTCTCATAGACAAAGAGAAAATCCTGAGAGCAGCTCAGGAGAAGAGATATGTAACCTACAATGGTAGAAACATTAGATTGGCAACAGACCGATCCACAGAGACCTGGCAGGCCAGAAAGGACTGGCAGGGTATATTCAGAGCACTAAATGAGAAAAATATGCAGCCAAGAATACTATATCCAGCTAGGCTGTCATTGAAAATTGAAGGAGAGATAAAAAGCTTCCAGGACAAACAAAAACTAAAGGAATTTGCAAGCACAAAACCAACCCTACAAGAAATCTTGAAAGGGGTCCTCTAAGCAAAGAGAGAGCCTAAAAGCAACATAGACCAGAAAGGAACACAGACAATATACAGTAACAGTCACCTTACAGGCAATACAATGGCACTAAATTCCTATCTTTCAATAGTTACCTTGAATGTAAATGGGCTAAATGCCCCAATCAAAAGACACAGGCTATCAGACTGGATTAAAAAACAAGACCCATCGATATGCTGTCTGCAAGAGACTCATTTTAGACCCAAAGACACCCCCAGATTGAAAGTGAGGGGGTGGAAAACCATTTACCATGCTAATGGACACCAAAAGAAAGCTGGGGTGGCAATCCTTATATCAGACAAATTAGATTTTAAACCAAAGACTGTAATAAGAGATGAGGAAGGACACTATATCCTACTTCAAGGGTCTATCCAACAAGAAGATCTAACAATTGTAAATATCTATGCCCCTAACATGGGAGCAGCCAATTATATAAGGCAATTAATAACAAAAGCAAAGAAACACATCGACAACAATACAATAATAGTGGGGGACTTTAACACCCCCCTCACTGAAATGGACAGATCGTCTAAGCAAAAGATCAACAAGGAAATAAAGACTTTAAATGACACACTGGACCAAATGGACTTCACAGACATATTCAGAACATTCCACCCCAAAGCAACGGAATACACATTCTTCTCTAGTGCCCATGGAACATTCTCCAGAATAGATCACATCCTAGGTCATAAATCACGTCTCAACCAGTACCAAAAGATTGGGATCATTCCCTGTGTATTTTCAGACCACAATGCTTTGAAACTAGAACTCAATCACAAGAGGAAAGTCAGAAATAACTCAAATACATGGAGGCTAAAGAGCATCCTACTGAAGAATGAATGGGTCAACCAGGAAATTAAAGAAGAATTAAAAAAATACATGGAAACCAATGAAAATGAAAACACAACTGTTCAAAATCTTTGGGATGCAGCAAAGGCAGTCCTAAGAGGAAAGTATATAGCAATACAAGCCTTTCTCAAGAAACAAGAAAGGTCTCAAGTACACAACCTAAACCTCCACCTAAAGGAGCTGGAGAAAGAACAGCAAATAAAGCCTAAACCCAGCAGGAGAAGAGAAATAATAAAGATCAGAGCAGAAATCAATGAAATAGAAACTAAAAGAACAGTAGAACAGATCAACAAAACTAGGAGCTGGTTCTTTGAAAGAATTAACAAGATTGATAAACCCCTGGCCAGACTTATCAAAAAGAGAAGAGAAATGACCCAAATCAACAAAATCATGAATGAAAGAGGAGAGATCACAACCAACACCAAAGAAATACAAACAATTATAAGAACATATTATGAGCAACTCTATGCCAGCAAATTAAATAACCTGGAAGAAATGGATGCATTCCTAGAGATGTATCAACTACCAAAACTGAACCAGGAAGAAATACAAAACCTGAACAAACCTATAACCACGAAGGAAATTGAAGCAGTCATCAAAAATCTCCCAAAAAACAAAAGCCCAGGGCCAGATGGCTTCCCAGAGGAATTCTACCAAACATTTCAAGAAGAATTAATACCTATTCTTCTGAAACTGTTCCAAAAAAAGAAATGGAAGGAAAACATCCAAACTCATTTTATGAAGCCAGCATTACCTTGATCCCCAAACCAGACAAAGACCCCATCAAAAAGGAGAATTACAGACCAATATCCCTGATGAACATGGATACAAAAATTCTCACCAAAATATTAGCCAATAGGATCCAACAGTACATTAAAAGGATTAGTCACCACGACCAAGTGGGATTTATCCCTGGGCTGCAAGGTTGGTTCAACATCCACAAATCAATCAATGTGATACAATACATTAACAAAAGAAAGAACAAGAATCATATGATCCTCTCAATAGATGCAGAAAAGCATTTGACAAAGTACAGCATCCTTTCTTGATCAAAACTCTTTAGAGTATAGGCATAGAGGGTACATACCTCAATATCATAAAAGCCATCTATGAAAAACCTACAGCAAATATCATTCTCAATGGGGAAAAACTGAGAGCTTTCCCCGTAAGGTCAGGAATGCGGCAGGGATGTCCACTATCACCACTGCTATTCAACATAGTACTAGAAGTCCTAGCCACAGCAATCAGACAACAAAAAGAAATAAAAGGCATCCAAATCGGCAAAGAAGAAGTCAAACTCTCACTCTTTGCAGATGATATGATACTTTATGTGGAAAACCCCAAAGACTCCACCCCAAAACTGCTAGAACTCATACAGGAATTCAGCAACGTAGCAGGATATAAAATCAATGCACAGAAATCAGTGGCATTCCTATACACCAACAACAAGACAGAAGAAAGAGAAATTAAGGAGTCGATCCCATTTACAATTGCACCCAAAACCATAAGATACCTAGGAATAAATCTAACCAGAGAGGCAAAGGATCTGTACTCAGAAAACTATAGAATACTCATGAAAGAAATTGAGGAAGACACAAAGAAATGGAAAAACGTTCCATGCTCATGGATTGGAAGAACAAATATTGTGAAGATGTCAATGCTACCTAGAGCAATCTACACATTCAATGCAATCCCCATCAAAATACCATCCACTTTTTTCAAAGAAATGGAACAAATAATCCTAAAATTTGTATGGAACCAGAAAAGACCCCGCGTAGCCAGAGGAATGTTGAAAAAGAAAAGTAAAGCTGATGGCATCACAATTCCAGCCTTCAAGCTCTATTAAAAGCTGTAGTCATCAAGACAGTATGGTACTGTCACAAAAACAGATGCACAGATCAATGGAACAGAATAGAGAGCCCAGAAATGGACCCTCAACTCTATGGTCAACTCATCTTCGACAAAGCAGGAAAGAATGTCCAATGGAAAAAAGACAGTCTCTTCAACAAATGGTGTTGGGAAAATTGGATAGCCACATGCAGAAGAAAGAAACTGGACCATTTCCTTACACCACACACAAAAATAGACTCCAAATGGTTGAAAGACCTCAATGTGAGACAGGAGTCCATCCAAATCCTAAAGGAGAACACAGGCAGCAACCTCTTCGACCTCAGCCGAAGCAACTTCTTCCTAGAAACATCAAAAATGAACTATTGGGACTTCATCAAGATAAAAAGCTTTTGCAAAGCAAAGGAAACAGTCAACAAAACCAAAAGACAACTGACAGAATGGGAGAAGATACTTGCAAATGACATATCAGATAAAGGGCTAGTATCCAAAATCTATAAAGAACTCATCAAACTCAACACCCAAAGAACAAAGAATCCAATCAAGAAATGGGCAGAAGACATGAACAGACATTTTTCCAAAGAAGACCTCCAAATGGCCAACAGACACATGAAAAAGTGCTCAATATCGCTCAGCATCAGGGAAATCCAAATCAAAACCTCAATGAGATACCACCTCACACCAGTCAGAATGGCTAAAATTAACAAGTCAGGAAATGACAGATGTTGGCAGGGATGCAGAGAAAGGGGAACCCTCCTGCACTGTTGGTGGGAATGCAAGCTGGTGCAGCCACTCTGGAAAACAGTATGGAGGCTCCTCAAAAAGTTGAAAATAGAGCTACCATATGATCCAGCAATTGCACTACTGGGTATTTACCCCAAAGATACAAAAATAGGGATCTGAAAGGGTACATGCACCCCGATGTTTATAGCAGCAATGTCCACAATAGCCAAACTGTGGAAAGAGCCAAGATGTCCGTTGACAGATGAATGGATAAAGAAGATGTGGTATATATACACAATGGAATATTATGCAGCCATCAAAAGGAATGAGATCTTGCCATTTGCAACGACGTGGATGGAATTGGAGGGTATTATGTTGAGCGAAATAAGTCAAAAAGAGAAAAACATGTATCATATGACCTCACTGATATGAGGAATTCTTAATCGCAGGAAACAAAGTGACGGTTGCTGGAGTGGGGGGTGGGATGGGAGGGATGGGGTGACTGGGTGATAGACACTGGGGAGGCTATGTGCTCTGGTAAGCGCTGTGAAGTGTGCAAGACTGTTGAATCTCAGATCTGTACCTCTGAAACAAATAATGCAATATATGTTAAGGAAAAAAAAGAAGAAGAAGGTAGCAGGAGGGGAAGAATGAAGCGGGGGAAATCGGAGAGGTAGACGAACCATGAGAGACGATGAACTCTGAAAAACAAACTGAGGGTTCTGGGGGGGGGAGGGGGGGAGGATGGGTTGGCCTGGTGGTGGGTATTGAGGAGGGCACGTTCTGCATGGAGCACTGGGTGTTATGCACATACAATGAATCATGGAACACTACATCTAAAACTAATGATGTAATGTATGGGGATTAACATAAGAATAAAAAAAAATCTTTGGGGTGCCTGGGTGGCTCAGTCACTAAGCCTGCCTTCGGCTCAGGTCATGATCCCAGGATCCTGGAATTGAGCCCCGCATCGGGCTCCCTGCTCCACAGGAAGCTTGCTTCTCCCTCTCCCACACCCCCTGCTTGTGTTCCCTCTCTCGTTGTGTCTCTCTCTGTCAAATAAATAAATAAAATCTTTAAAAATAAATAAATAAAATCTCTAAAAATTTTTTTAAAAAGAAAATACAAATCAAAACCACAACAAGATACCACCTCACGCCTGTAAGAATGGCTAAAATTAACAAGTCAGGAAACAACAGATGTTGGCAAGGATGTGGAGAAAGGAGAACTTTCTTAGACTGCTAGTAGGAATGCAAGCTGGTGCAGCCACTCTGGAAAACAGTATGGATGTTCCTCAAATACTTAAAAATATAGCTACCCTAAGACCCAGCAATTGCACTGCTAGGTATTTACCATAAGGATACAAACATAGTGATCCAAAGGGGCATCTACACCCCAATATTTATAGCAGCAATGTCCACAAAAGCCAGACTATAGAAAGAGCCCAGATGTCCACCAACAGATGAATGGATAAAGAAGATGTGCTATATATATACAATGGAATATTACTCAGCCATCAGAAAAAATGAAGTTTTACCATTTGCAATGATGTGGTTGGAACTAGAGAGTATTATGCTAAATGAAATAAGTCAATCAGAGAAAGACAATTATCATATGATTTCACTCATATGTGGAATTTAAGAAACAAAACAGAGGATCATAGGGGAAGCGAGGGAAAATAAAATAAGATGAAATCAGAGAAGAAGACAAACCATAAGAGACTCTTAACTACAGGAAACAAACTGAAGTTTCCTGGAGGCAAGATGGGGTAACTGGGTGATAGGCATTAAGGAAGACACTTGATGTAATGAGCACTGGGTGTTATATGCAACTGATGAATCACTGAACTCTACCTCTGAAACTAATAATATACTATATGTTAATTAATTGAATTTAAATTTTTAAAAAATCAAGAGTGTTCTTGGCCCCAGAATGATTTCATGTACTTCCTTTCTTGCCTTTTATTTAGATCCAATTAGCTTAAAAAATTATTTTCAAGACAGTCTACTGCAGACGGTGTAGAGGGGAGTTATATACAGGTGACTACATAGAGGTATCCTGAAAATTTACACTTTCAGGATGGTCATAAGAGGTCAGGGATAAAGCCCAATAAGCAAAAAACTAAACTGATAACAAAAGTCCCAGGAGGTCAATAAAGTCAGGAAGGTAGGACCAGAGGAGAGGGTCTAGAATCTAGGAATTCAGAGGTTTAATAGGAACCACAGTAAGAAGGAAAAATTGTGGTTTTTAAGGAAGAGGATGTTTTTTGCAGTCTTTTAAAATGGCTGCTTAAAGCTGAATATTAAAAAACAAGTTCTCACCAACTAGAAGTATATTTCCATTCTGGAGTAACGAAAGGGTTCCCCATGTGTGTTTTCATCCTATTTCATCCTATTTTCGAAAAGGAAGAAGGTTAGGGCTTTGTAAGCTTCAAACAGATGAGACTAGGTGACCTTAAAAAATCAATCCTAACCATGAACAATCATGAGATCATTGCCTCAAATTAAAAAAAAAATTTTTTTAATATATTCCTATTTCTAGTACACAGAAAGATGTGGCTGAAGGCCACATTGATTGATACTGCTTAAATCATAGGGAATGTAGCATGGTCAGGTTACTGGCAGACCCCCAATTGGCTCAGCTGTGGGTCTTCTCCTAATCACCCTTTCTAGGAGATCATGTGATGTGGGACTGAGTCATAGTTTTACTCTTTAGCACTAAATATTGTTCATTCATATATCATAAATTAGGTGGGGGGAAGTGAGCAAAGCTACAGTATTAAAAACAGAATTCTATTTAATTCTCTGTCTGGAAGCCTTGGGATAGCTATACAATAACTACTAATGATGAGTTCATGCAATGCCAATTTAAGCTGATTGATGAGTTTTGTAAAATTTCACTATCTGTGTAATGTCCCAGGTACTGTGCTAAATGTTAACATGATACACATTAATAAATAAATTTCCAAATAATGTGATCACTGCTATTCACAAATTCATGAAAAAGGTGACATGCTCATAGGAGAACATATGAGAAATTGTGCCACATTTGAACTAGATATAAGGACGTGTAGGCATTTGTCCACTTGAAAAGGTAAGAGAAGGGCATTGCTGGCAGAACAACATTCATAAAGACACAAAGACATAATATATTTGGTAAAGAGTTCAGTGTTACTAGAGCACAAGTATGAAGTAATAGGTGAGTTGCAATCTGACCTTTATCAGCATCTACAAGGAGCAATGTATACCAAAATAATTTTGTTTGAATTTTAAACTTAGTGAGTCATGAAGTCTTCTCTTTAAAAAAGTAAAGATGATCTCTTCATATTTAATTTTTGAGAACTGTTCCACCAGTGTAGAAGGAGGACTGAGGTGAACGGGAGATAGGTAGGAAGCAACTGGCCACACAAGGAATAATGAGATAGCAGTAGAATGGAAAGAAACTGAATTAAAGAGAGAGAATTGGTGGAATTTGGTGACCAATTTCAAGTAATTGTGGAAGGAGTGAAAATAATTGATCATACATCCAATACTTCTAACTTTTGAAACTTAAAAAAAAAAAAAGGCAAAACCATTAACTAAGCTTGAGTTTTTAAGAAGTAAAAAGTAGAGCACTGAGTCTGAGACTAGTAACTGTCCACCAAATCCATGCTTTCCTTCTACCTAGGCATGCCAGTGGACTACATTTCCCAAACCTTTTTGCAGTTAGCTGGATCCTAAAACAAGCAGATCTTTTTTGAAGTACCTCTCATATATTAAGGCAGTTAAATATAAAAATTTGGAGCTCAGGAAAAATGTCATGTTTGGAGACAGAACTGGGGATCATCAATATATGACTAATGCCATGAGAATGAGTGGAGAACTCCCTTTAGACCACCACACCAGAACTAACCCTTGACAAGTCACCAATTATAACTTATTTGATATTATCCCTATAACATTATATATAAGATTAAGAACCTTGAAAATATAACTGAATACATAATATTGAAAAACAACAGCAAGGAAAATATAATACTATTGTTTCTCTGTCATCTGTGATCAGATGCAGGAAATACAAATGGCTAGACAGGAAGTAGCTAATGTTATTTTATTCCACCCTATAATCATGTAGCACATATCTACAGCTGATTTTCCCCACTATCAGTACCTAATAAATATAAAGCTCAGATACTGTTATATTTATTTCTTTATATCCCACCACTTTGCAAAACAACTTGAGTCATCCCAAATACTATTTTCTGCAACATATGAAAATTTTACCCAACTGTTGAAGAGCTATATGTGTACCCATGTATAAACATAGGTTAATAGTACATAATTTACTATACTTTTATATTTAAAAATGTTTAGAATATACATTATTCTACTCCTTTGCTCATCTGAGACTTGTGAACAGAATAAGACAAAAATGGGAAAATATCAAAATGCAATTTCTAGGGGGAAAATGCCATTTTATTAACATTTAGAAATGCTTTCATTAACTTCTAGGAGGAATTATTAATTATAGGAATTAAAAATTATTATCTTGGGTGCCCGGGTGGCTCAGTTGGTTAAGCGACTGCCTTCGGCTCAGGTCATGATCCTGGAGTCCCGAGATCGAGTCCCACATCAGGCTCCCTGCTCAGCAGGGAGTCTGCTTCTCCCTCTGACTCTCCTCCCTCTCATGTTCTCTGTCTCTCATTCTCTCTCCCTCAAATAAATAAAATCTTAAAAAAAAAATTATTATCTTAAATAGTCTGTGTCTAAGCAGCATTATTTTGTAGTATTACTTTGCTCTAAGAACTGAAAAGCCCCACCTGAAAAACTACTACTTTCAGGAAACAGCATTAACACTATATCAGAAATTGCTCCACGAAAATTATAAGAATATAGGGGGGGAAATACAGATACTTTAGCCATCCCTTCCTTCATTCTTTTTTTTTTTTAAGATTTTATTTATTTATTTATTTGAGAGAGAGAATGAGAGAGAGAGAGAGCAGGAGAGGGGAGGAGGGTCAGAGGGAGAAGCAGACTCCCTGCCGAGCAGGGAGCCCGATGCGGGACTCGATCCAGGGACTCCAGGATCATGACCTGAGCCGAAGGCAGTCGCTTAACCAACTGAGCCACCCAGGCGCCCCCCTTCCTTCATTCTTTATTCGACTATTTCCCATTTAAGTACTGACCAAGTTTGCTTTCATTTAGTTTCAGAGAGCCAGCAGGCAAAAAGTTATAAGGTGTCCGAATTATTTTAAAACTTTAAAGGCATCTGAGGTGTCTCCTATATTTTATAGACTTTGAATGGATCAGTGTCAACTACTAGAAATGTAGGCTCAATGATCCTATAAGCCCAAATGGCCATTCTGTACCCAAATGAAAAATGTCACGTGAGCCCTTTGGCCTTGGAGAATCTAACCCAGAACTGGCTTATTTATGGGAATTACGTGCTTTATTCAATAATAAATCTTACAACCATAATCTATGAAGAAACAGATTTTCTTTATATTAAGTTATGGACGTCAGTGATGGCTGTGAGGTGAGCTGCTCAGAAAGTCTGTAAATCCAACTCTATTAGGTAAGCCTTTTAAGAACATTTTCCTCTTAGCAACAGAAGGAACGGTACTTCGGTTTAGATTTTATTTCCTTATGGAACATATTCTAGTGGTAAAAAATGACTGAATATTTTGTGACTCTGAAATGCATTAATTAAAACATAATCTGTTCCTTAAGAACTCTAAATGCTTCTAAATTTGAGATGTACAACTGGGATATCCCAAACTAAATTGAGACTGCTCAAAGAGTAACTCCAAACATTTCTGCAAAACTGATGCATGCACCTGCAGGATCTGTATGACATGTGAAAATAACCTGAACATAATACCTACCTGCAGGCTCAAACCATTTATATCTTAAAATTTAAAGTGCATTTTGGGGCGCCTGGGTGGCTCAGTTGGTTAAGCGACTGCCTTCAGCTCAGGTCATGATCCTGGAGTCCCTGGATCAAGTCCCGCATCGGGCTCCCTGCTCGGCAGGGAGTCTGCTTCTCCCTCTGACCCTCCCCCCTCTCATGTGCTCTCTCTCTCATTCTCTCTCTCTCAAATAAAAAAAAAAAAAATTAAAGTGCATTTAAACCCCCAAGAAAAGTCTTAACTTCATGGAAGATAACAATTCGTGTATTGACCTCTTTTTAAAAGTTCACGTTTCTAGTTCAAGATGGCAGACTGTATATATTCACTTCCCCACCTTCCTAGAATTACAACAATAGAAATGAACAAGAGGGACTAGGCTGAATAGTACAGAGACTGGGAGAAGAGCAATCAGGAAACCAGAGAATTTTCACAACTTAGAGGCAAAAATCAGATAAAATAGTGTAAGGCTGAAAAGCCACAGAAGACTGCAGCCGAGGTGGAAGGTACTGTTATGGCAGAGTCCCAGAGAGCTGCCAAATTTGGAATAAATAAGGACAGGAAGCAGCAGAATACGTAGAGCTGTAATCAAGGAGATGAATGAAAGGACTTTGCATGGACCAGTCAAGTGAGCTCTTCTTTCAAGTCTTTTTCTTCCTTCTCATAAAGTATCAGGCAGCAGCATTTGCCCCAGGATAAAACCATAGAAATGCTATCTAAAGAAAGTGAAGGATCTTCTGGGGTGAGCTAAGACTCTGAGAAAGATGTAGAGTAGAGATGGAGGTAAATCCAAACTCTACACCCAACACACATGGAGAGAAGCAACACATGTGAAGAGAAGCTAGACCTTTTGAAAGTAGAGAACTCCTTACTATTGACAGATTTTTAATGCCCATGGAGACTTTTTTGTAGGGTTCACTATTATTTGTGCTTTGTTTGGTGCTTAGCTTATTAAAAATCATCTCTCTAATGTAAAACACTTTGCAAGCCAATTTTTCTTGAGGATTTTGACACTGGATACAAATTTGATTAATTAAAAATACTTTACAAATTTAAACTGCTATTACAAATGTAATATGGCTAAATCTTTTAAACACTTCAAATCCCTTAAACAAAGACAAACTTGCATAAATGCAGTAATTATAAAACATACACCTTTACAATAAAAACAGTTACAAAACGCTAATGCCATTGGATGTAACTGCTTTCCTCCCCTTATCCTTACACTTCTCTAGGTTTCACTGATTCTACACAATCTTGCTTATTTTGATTCCTAGGTTTTTAATCATTTTTAGACCAGCAGGTGTAGGAATACAATCTTACGAAAACCAAATTGTAGACCTAGGTTGTCAATAGTTGACACTGGAGGTGGAATATAGTGCCTGATGACACAGTTCAAAAACGCATACCAAAGTCATTGATCACGTGTTTGAACGCCTTTTCCCCATGAAGTTTTTAAGACATTTTGCCTTTCCCAGAAATAAGATGTTCTTGAGGAGTGAAATAACTAACTATATCTGACCAATTTTCCTATAACTATGATCTATGGACTCTGGCTATTGGTATTATTAAAAATGTCTGGATCTCTTATCAATATTTTATTATAATTAGCAGGGGCCATAAAAACTAAAAGCATTGTTTTCCAGAGGTAAGTTCTGCATATTTCCTCATTCCTAAGACATTCCTTTTTCTTCCCAACATTTAACACCTTTGAAATTTGGGTACATCTTACAATGAAGGGTATCATCTAGTCCTGGTCAACCAGGAGCAAGTGTGACAGTGTTGTCACTGCTTGCTCTTGCATTTACTTGGTTGTTATCCCAAGAAGTAAGGATACTTTGAGGAAGAAATATGAGACTGGGTTATTGACTGAAAATTTTCCATTGATACCTGCTGTTAAAAACACAAAAACATCAGTAACAAAACTTGTTGAAGGCATGTCATTGGTTTGGAAGAAAATCCCAGAATGAGTGTAGCATACTTCTAGAAAATGCTGTATCACCAAAGCTCTGAATACTAAAAAACGTGAAATTATGTAGAAAAACACAAACACTAATAATTTTGAGCCAATAAGTGGTTCAGAAGACTCAGAAATGTAAAAAAGTTTCACTTATACCTTAACCAATTATTTTGTTTATGTTTTCCTTTTTAGGCATGCACAATATAAAGATTATGTCTAACCAAGTCCAAATATTCTAAATATTAAGAAAGATCTTTGCTAGGGTATAACCGGCAGTGATTTTTTTTTCCTTAGTGGTATAAAAAATGATACATCTTATGCTCAAAGGCACCGTACACTTGGTGACATAGTGTTGCTGTCATTTCAAGAAAATTTAGCTGTTTTAATCATTCCTAAATCACAGTGTTGACTCTCTTTCCAATTGATTAACATGTTTGACATCTGTAATTAATAAACCAAGCTCCTGGTCTACACAGTTATTCTAAACTCTCCTAAACTCTTTGTTATGCTCCTGCTGCAGTCACATTTCCCCCCATAATTGTGTGGCTCCCTCACCAATGTGATTATTTCCTGATTACAGATAGAAACAACTACATATGATGTTTTATAAACATATGCTTAAAAGAAAAACAAAACATCCATAATTTCCTACTTACTAAAATCCATAAAATTTAAACATAACTTAGTTTGTTCATCCTTCTCTTATATTTTACCTGATTTTACATTAATTGCATAGCCATCTAACCTTTTATTCCTAAATATGAATGGATAATAATATACCATTTCAGAAAAACTGACAGCAAAAAAGAGAAAGATCAAGTTGAACAAATGAGAAAAAGAAAATGACCCATGGTTGAATAGAGAGAACTCTAGAAGAGAAGACACATAACAAAAATTATAATTGGTTTTATCAGAAGATTTGAGGTAGTTACTGTATCCACAAAGCAAGAATAAGCTGGTGTGGGCAAAAGGAGCAATCAAAGAGCAAGAATCCTTATAAACTAAAAGATAAAAATGAAGATAAAATGAATTTAAAAAGAAGAAAATACAATTGATGAAATGAGAAATTGAATAAAATGGTTAAGTAATAGGCAACCTTGAAAAGCAAATGAATGATCTGGAAGAAAAGCTCAAAGAAAGTCTTTGAATATAGAAATAAAAAGTGAAAATAGAAAATATGAGAGAAAAGTTGAGATAGAATAAAAGCATAAAATCTAGTCTCCATCATAAGAATCTGAGAGAGAAACCAAAAAATCATAAGATAAATATATTCTCAAGAAGATATATTTGAGCTGAGGAAAGAAATGAATCTTTAGGCTGATAGACCCTGACAGGATGAATTTAAAATTTATATATAAATAAAATACAAAAACTTCATTCGGCATATGTCAGAGAAATTTCAGAACTTTAAGAAAAAAAAAAAAACAAAATTTACAGTTTTTCAAAGAAAAAAAGTTACCTAAAGCAAAACCAATATTGGAGTTACACTGTATTACTTTTTGGTTCTGAAAGCTAGGCTAAATGGAAAAAAAAAAAAAAAAGCTCTAAGATTCTGAGGGGAAAACAATGGTTTGAACCTCAGCTCCTTTACAAAACTAATCAAACAACTATGAAAATAGAGAGGAGACTTTTTCAGACATGCAAGGAGTCAAAAGATTAACTTCACATGCAGCCTCCTTAAAGAAACTGCTTAAAAGGTTAGCAAATACCATGAGAGATACTGATCCACCATCCATTCTTTCTTTATTAACAGGTATCTATTTTGAGGGTGTCAATGCTGTAGCTAAAATTTAACACACTCACTTATAGTTAGAGGTCCAATGAAATGTTAACAGAGACATCAGATGACACTCCTGAGAAAGTTCCTTAAAAATGGAGAGGCTTAGCTAGCTATAAAGAGCCTTTTTGCCCCTCCCTCCTGTGACTTCGCCTGATCTAAAATGTGGACAGTATGGAGCTTCAGTAAACATCTTAGGGAGGAGACCTTGACAGCAAAAACCATGCCTTATGAATGGTGGAATATAAAGTTAGAATCTCTTTGTGTTCCTAATTATGATGGAGCTATCATATCAGAAATAATCTGCCTACATCTAATATTCATCTTTTAATTGTGAAATATATAGATAAGAAAATGTATGTAAAGTATATGCACAGTCTAATGAATAATAATGAAATGGAAATCCACGTGCCTACTCACCATCCAGTTTAAGAATTAGAAAGTTACCATTAGGAATATCTGTATGATGCTCTCTGATCACAACATATTTTTTCCTCCACAGAAATATTCACCATTCTGAATTTATGTCAATTATTTAATTTTCCCTATGTCTTTATCACTTATGTATATCCTTAAAATATATTATCCAGTCTTGTCTTTTTTCACATCATATAGTATACATTCTCTTATGACTCACTTTCAACTGATTGACATATTCTTGAGACTCATTCATGTTGATACATGCAGATTGCAGGTAATTTATTTTTCACTACTTTATAGAATTCCATTGTATAATTCCATGCATTTAGCATTCCATCTTACCCATTTTCCTATTGATATAGACTTCGGTTGTGTCCAGTTGTTTTGTTATCATTGTTGTTGTTGCTGCCTGTTTTGCTATTACAAACGATAGTGCTTTGAATATTCTTGCACATTTATTCTGACGCTGATTTGTAAGATCTCCTTATATATACCTACAGGTGGAACTACTGAGTCATAGGAAATGCACATACTCCTATTAATAATGCTCTTTTCCAAACTGATTGTACTCATTTATACCCATGTCAGCAGTATATGAGAATACTTAGTGTTCTACATCCTCTTCAAAACTTGTATTCTCCAATTTTAATTTCCTTGTCTAGTGATTATAAAGTCATATTTCATTCTAGTTTTACTTTGCCTTTCCTTGATTTTTGTTAAATATTTCATATGTTCATGGTTTATTTCTCTTTTTGCCCCCTGGGAAATATATACTCATGTGTTTTGTCCATTTTTAATTAGGTTATCTGTTTTTTATTCTCCTACATTCTGAAAACTACTTTTGTCAGCGACATAGGTTTCAAATATCTTCTCACAATTTGTAGCCTCTCTTTTGACTCTATAATGTCTTTTGATGATGAAGTATCTTACTAATATAGTTGAATATAGCAACTCCAAGAAGTCAAGTAATCTTAAATTTAGTCTTGCAGGTAATTTTGTAGGGGAAATCATTAAAGTGTGAGAATGGAATGCATTTTTAGCTTGATTAATAATTTTTAAATATTTAAAAATACTACACATGATCCTCAGTTCAAACTCTCACCTTAGGCCCCGCACATGATAGGAGTGTTTGCCTTCTAGGATGGACCTTTGTGCTCTCCCACCCTGCCTTGAGATTCTACCTCTTTTCCTCCTCAACCAGTGTTAGTAGCTGACAAAGCCATCATGTGGCTGGAAAATCTTAAAAAGGAGAGTTTCATATAGAATAGCTCCAGTATGAACCTGAGATTGTCCACCTTTCCAGAGTTTGTATTTACCCTCTGTGAGGTGCTTTCTATGTCAAGATTTCCAATCACTGTACAAAAGTAGACACACAGCAGCCAAACCAATTCTCTTAAACATAAGAGATGATGGAAATCTCTTGCTGAAAACTTTCCAATGGCTTCCTGTCACACCATACAAATCAAAAGTTCTCTCCCTGGCCTCTAAACCCCACTTGGTTTATCCCCTGATCACATTTCTGGTCTCTCACTTGAAATCCTACTATTCTCCCCTGGACTCACTCTACTCCCGAATGCTGGCCTTTGTGAAATTCCCCAAAAATACTATGTTTCTGCTGAAGGAACTTTGATTTGACATTTCCTCTGCCTGGAATGCTTTTCCTCCTGAAGGCTCAGTTACCAGTTTCATTTTGGTTTCTTTTCAAATTTATCTTTCTGATAAAGGCCTTCCCTGACACTCTAAAATACATCCTGCTGCATATTGTATTTTTATTGGATTTATTGGTATTTCACTCTTTATTATATATTTCTTCTTGTTTAATGACAATATGCCCTATTAAAATGTAAGCTAAATGAGCACAGGTACTTTGTTTAGTTCATATTTATATGTCCTACACCTAGAACATGCCTTTCTAAGGCTTCATGTAACAGGTGTTCTATAAATATTTGTTGAATGAACATTTTATCCACTTACTTCTTAGACACAGATGTGCCCTCAGAGAAGAAAGATCTGGGTAACCTTTTGTTATCTGCATCCATTACCATGGGCACATCTCCAGCTATGATTGTCAGGACCAGGAACATTCTATTGAAAAATCTCAGTATAAGGCTGAGGGTCAAATACCTTGACATCATAAGGCCTTATTGTTAGAGAATAGAGAATCTCTCTTGATTTAATCAAATTCAACTTCAATAAAATAAAAGGAATTCACTTCTGGAGTTGGGGTTGAGGGGGTAAAAAAAACACTTTAAAAAGTACCTCTTAGAATAAGATTAATTATGGCCAGTTCAGAGGATGGTACCATTATGAACTACTTCAATTATTTCATCCATGTATATAAATCAACACTGAAACTTAAAAAAATACAGTTTACCATAAGATAAAATGTTTTTAATAAACTCTGGGGGAAAAATGCATATTAAACTTGCTAAAACCTACTCCTGCCCCCCGAGTTCCCTCTTATGTGTAAAAGTAGTATCTTGTATCTTTGCCAAAAGGGTTCTAACTTCTGGAAATACCAGGGTTCATTTTTAGTTCACTAAATCTCCCAAGGAAGTTAAAGATTTCTTGTTATGTATCTTCCTTTCTTCTCACTGCAAAATCAAATACTATATATTTATGTACCTGCCTCTACTTTCACACTATGCCTTCATAGATTATCTAAGCAGAAAGTGTAAATGTATCTTCATTGTTAGCTACAATGAGAAAAATTTGAACTAATAATATCTTCCAAGCATCTGACATCTGATACCATGGAACACAAGATTAAAGATTTACCATTAATGAAGGGCTGCTACAAATTCACACTAGGTAATTAACCCAAAAGAAAACAGAATGAGTTAATAATGATTATGAAAATAAACATCTCTTCATGTGAGAGATTATTCATCCCAGTATTTTTAATAAATTTAGTTTTTTAAAAATACTTTATCCCATTTTTGCAAAAAAAGAAATAACATGCATGTGTGTGTTTACATGCAAATGAAGAGAAAGGATAGAAACAAAGCTCATGAAATTGTTGACAGTGTTCCCCCTCAGGAGGAAAATGGAGGTAAGGGGAAATAAAAGGAAGTTTCTACATCTTCCTGACTACAGTAGTATATATAGTTTTTAACAATGAGACATATTTATATTTTGTGTTACGCGTCTGTGTGTGTGTGTGTGTGTGTGTGTATGAAACCAATGACTAGTATTTTTAGAGGGTCTTAGAATCATTAAAATTAAAATTTCAGAAAAAAGTAAAAGAAATCATTTCAAGGCATTGAGAGCTTGGTATTTAGACAAATACCATTGAAAATATATTCAATATTTTAAAATGAGACATTTTGGGGTGCTGGGTGGCTCAGTCAAGTGTCTGCCTTCGGCTCAGGTCATGATCCCAGGGTCCTGGGATCAAGTCCGCATCAGACTCTGTGCTCAGCAGGAAGCCTGCTTCTCCCTCTCTCTCTACCTGCTGCTTGTGTTCCCTCTCTCACTGTCTCTCTCTGTCAAATAAATAAAATCTTTAAAAAAAATAAAAATAAAAAAATGAAACATTTCTTAAAATGAATTAACAATGGCACTGAGGAGAGCACGTGATATGATGAGCACGGGTACTATACACAACTGATGAATCATTGAACACTACAACTGAAACTATTGATGTACTATATGTTGGCTAATTGAATTTAAATTTAAAAAAAGAAAAAATGAATTAACAATCTTCTAATTTTTGTCTTTATGCCTATATTTCTATATTGATATAGGCTATCCTTAAAGTGTGGTACACCCCTATTCCATTATAAAAATGAACAAAACAAATCTGACTTCTATAATTTTATGGTATTACAATTCTTAATCTATACTCAGTCAAGGAAGTGGGTGGGTGTAGGAGGAGGTAAATAAATGTATGTACTTTTCACCTATTTCTAACATATTCATTTTTTAGGAAAAAGGGGTATTTCTTAATTATCTCTTTTACCTTTTTAAATGGTGGAGAACTTTAAGGAAAATGATAAAAGTGTGTGATTGGTTGCTTTCTTCCAAATCCATGACCTACTTCCTGAAACCCTGCTGATGGGCTCTCATGTGAAACATTTCCCATCAGCAGTTTAAATTACCTTTCAGAACCTCCAACATGTTTCAGAATCTTAGGATGAATAATTAATGCAACTGCACTCACAGACCTTTGTAATGAGCACATATTTTATACGTAAATAACGAATGTCCGATACCAAATGAATACCAATGGAATAGAGACTTCTGAGAAGCAGGCTGGGTGTTTTGTGTGAAACCTGAAATTGACACTGATAGGCCCATATTCACAAACTTCCACTTCTATTAGTTGGTTTTTAGACCCATTTGCTCAGTATGTCAGCTTAATTCTCATATTGGCAAATGAATGTTGTTTGTGGCTCATGAAAGAGAATGGAATTAGCTAGATCATTTAACCACAGGAAGCCACAAATAATGTTAACTGATCAGCTGGCCATAAATTTATTCTTTTTAACTGTTGAATTATGCATTCAATTCTCTGCACCTGAAAGCAGTTTTCTTCTCCTTTCCTGTATTTCTGTCACTCTTTTCTACTTTGTGAATCATCTCCACATTCATAGATTATATTATGTGAATCAAAAGCTTGCATATATATATATAATAGTTCAGCCTCATATGCCTGCATGACTTTGAAATATTTTTCCATTTAATATTTTCTTAAAAGCCAGGCTTTATAAAATCTAATTTAAAAGCCCTGCATTGGATTAGAGCACAGAACTAAAAGGTTATTTGTGGAATTGATCACTTTCCTGATAAATAACAAAAAACTATACTTCCCGAATTACATCTATTTTTACAAGTTTAGTTTTCCTGAATCCATAGACTTTTTTCAAGCAAAGCTATTTCAAATGATTGTGAGGAGGTTAAAATTTTTTCTGGTCACTTAGGACAGAGTTATGTCTCATTTCCTGTTTGCTTTGAGGGAGTCTCAAGTGAAAAGAGGGAATTCTGACTTGTGTGATAATATTCTATAGTATTTTTATAGAAAATATTCATGAGGTGTATTGGCCTAAGGTGAAGGAAGGCTATTGATTAATGTGGAAATTCTACCAGAAGGACTAAAGTACCTAAACGTAGCATGTTGGGGCCAGCCAGGTCTGAGCTCAGACCTACACGGTTACTGGGACAGCATGGAGAAATAACTTGACTTCTCTGTAAGGCTTTTTCATGTATAATGGGAATAATTATTCTCTCTCTTAACAGTTGTTCTCAAAACTAAACAATGCATTTCAAGTGCATGACAGTAAGGCTCAATAAACATCAGCTCCCTCTCCATGCCCTTGCCCTCTCGCTTGTCCAGTTACAACTATAACATCTAAAACTCCCAGGTACCATCTCTCAGAAAGGATTGGGATGAATTCTAGGGTACCAAATCTGATTAGGAAGGCAACCATGTTCCGGTCACCACGTTTTCATATCTGTCCCCTCTGCTAAGCTGTGATTCCATGAGGACCATGACCAACTGTCTTCCCTCACTGCAACCTCAGAACCAAAGCACAGGTACTAGTGTTTAATGTGTACTCACTGAATGAATGAAGGCCCTAGTCTTTTTCTCCAACAAAAACCGCCTTATACCTGAATCACGGATGGCCACTCCAGGCACATTTCATCATGGAAAACAATTAAAAATAAAATTTCCAAGACAATAAAAATCCCACATGAATTTTTACCAATACATAAAATAAAGTTGTACGTTTCCATGTATTCCAGATAGAATGTGTTCAAACGGCTTATTGCATTACATAATATTGTTGGTCACTTCTCAAAAATATACTGATTCTACTTCAATTATTCTACAGCTACTCATGTGTGTAGATTTTGCTGAAAATATCAATTGGCAATGATCTTTCTGTAAGAACATAAACATCACTCCTTAATTTGCTGCCAGAGCAGTAATTTGCAAAGCCGAAAGTTGCTTAAGACTTTATTTTAAACTCAAGTTTTACCTGAAACCTTTACTTTAAAAAAGGGGAAAAAACTTGCTTTCCATTCTGTGAGTTGTCTGCCATGGCCATAACCTAAATTAAACCAATTTTAATCCATTAAAAATAAATTATTTCAAAAATGATTAAGATTTTCTAAAAAAAAAAAAAAAACAAAACAGGAAACAAGTAAAATGAATTTCACAGGGCCCACAGCAATGTGCATTTTATTTTTAATGCATTTTAAGCGAAAATTCTAAAACTGTGAAAGAAACCTTATACTGAGTTAGGTAAGGACAAAATGGCTTGGCAGACTTTGGATACACAGAAAGGAATGACATGGAAAGATGTTTACTGGAAAGCAATGGTGAAAAGTGTTCAGTAAAGGCAATTCACAGCAGCAAGGCTCGCCAGAACTAGACAAGGATGTGAGCACTCGTGATCGGTTTAATCTTAAATATTCCTTAAAGTCTTTTATTTATTAGGTATTTATATTGTGTCAGATACTTTGTTAAGCACTTTATTTTTTTTTCATTTTGTAATGTATGAATAATTATGCTTATTCCGTAGGTCAAGAAATGGAGACCCTGTCAACAAGTAAAATACCTGGAACCTTAAATGCATCTCCTTCCAAAATTTCTGGTTCTTAATCATTATGCTATGCTGACTATACAATCCTATGGGTTAAACAACCCCAAAGTGAAAAGCATTTCAATGGGAAAACAATTGCAAAAGTACAAGTTCAAAAACTTCTGCTTATAAATCAAGCAAATCTGTAATTTAAAAACTCAGCACAGGGAATCTGGCAATCTTAGCAAATCACCCTGACACATCTACTTTCTATGGTCTTACGGGGGTAACTCAATAACCCCTGCAAGTATGCTGGTAGAGACTAAGAGAGGCCTCTAAGTCCCAAGTTCTATTGGATCTCCAAGGAGACTATGACCAGGGCTTCTTTCTCCTAGAGGGAGATAAAAGCCAAAGGGAAGAAAATCACAAAGATAAAGAATGTCTTCTCTTCAAGGCCCAAGACAGAAGCTGAAAATTTTTTGGCTTTCCAAAGGGTTACAGTTAGCAAATGTAAATAGAGCCTATTGATTATTGAGCAGTAAGAGAGTTTCTCCTGGGCACTCGCTACATGGAATCCTTGGGCCAGCAGCACAATCCCACTTACCCCAATTATCTTGGAAGATATCTAGCCACATGAAAAAACTCAACGGCTCGCAGTCTCTGTAACAAGAAGACTGTTCTTGCACCTTAAAAATCTCAGAACAGAGGGGGCGCCTTGCTGGCACAGTCCGTTGAGCAACCGACTCTTCATTTCAGCTCAGGTCATGATCTCGGGGTCGTGGGATTGAGTCCTGTGCTGGGTTCCACACTCTGCAGAGAGTCTGCTTGAGATTCTCTCTCCCTCTCCCTCTGCCCCTCCTGCTTATTCTCTCTCTCTAAAATAAATAAATATATCTTTAAAAAATATCTTAGAGAGTCTTCTTCCTAGTAAATCAGAGGACTGAGAATTGGCCAATCCATTTATTAATAGCTTAGAAGAGTGGAAAGTGCTCCTACAGAATGCTAAAAGATAAAGAGCCAACATCAAACTGGGAGAACTTAGGAAGCACATCCGAATTGTGAACAAATGAAATCGTGTGTGCTCTCACCAATATTCAGGGAAATCAAAATTAAAACAAACATAAGATGCCAAATATTCCTAAAATCAGAAATCCCACTTTGGGAACTATATTTGACAGTAATAAAAGCATTAGAACAAAAACTGAAATCACTTTCAGTTTCATTCACAGGAAGATGATTAAACATACTATAGTATGTTCATCCTATGCAATATACACCATCCAGTGAGAAGAATGTTTTTCAGTAATCTGGAGGTCTATTTTAAAAAAGCAAATTCTAAAACATCATGTACAGTAATATTTTCTTATTCAAAAACCTGTTTCTGTGTATACATGTTTGATATCTTTATATGAACATGAAGAAAGTTATAGAATGTCATGGCCTGTGCTATAAAAGTGGTTGATTTCAGGAAAGTGAAAATAGGCATAAGGGAATCATTCACTTTTCCTTTACACATCTTTAGATTGTTACATCTGTACCAGTAAGATACTGTTTTAGAAATTCTTTTTTAAAAACTAAAAGGAAAAAAGCATTACATAAAATTACTGTCAATATAGCAAAGATCTGACCTTATGTGAATTTAAATAATTATTCAATGCTATATACCCAAAATGACTGAATTCATAAATACTGCATGCACCACTACAATATATTTCTATCAGGATGATAAAATAATCATGCCCATAGAAACATAATTTCTAGCCACACGCTTTATTAAATAAATGCCAGTGTTTAAACTCTATTTTTTCATTGTCATTTTTAATCATCTCCATTTTTAAAAGTTCAATAGTTAAAAGCCAACTAAACAAACAGAAAATAAACCTATGTTAAAACCAGAAAATTTTTGTCTCCTCTAAATTCTCTTACACTGTTTTTCCTATCTTTAGGGGAAATTGAATTAACTATGAAAATAAAGTATCCCTGCAATCCCTTTTTTACCAAAAGATTTTCTATTTTCTCCTGAACACTCTCTCTAAGAAAAAGCACAGGGTTTCAATTGTTGGAAAGAATTTTTGGATCAATGTTAAGCTTTTGGAGATAATACTGTTTTGAGTTATTTTGAAAAAGCTGAAATAGGAGAGAAATCCTGGAGTATCAGACCAGACACCAGAGTGGACCCTGCAGTTAGAGAACAGTAAGCTTTCTGCATCATGCAACCATTGTGCTTTCATGTATGCAAGTTTCCTGGGTCAGGGGACCTCAGAATATGTGCAAACACATATAAGGGGATCATATCCAATCACCCCCAGTAAGTCTAGAAAAATAAGAAGAGAAACATTCAACATATCTAAGGCTTCACTCATTCTACCCTCCCACCAGCTTCAATTTACTTTAACCTATTGACCCAATTTTCTTTATTTTACTAAGTTGTCTTAATTCCAGTACAGTTAATAGACAGTGTTACATTAGGTTCAGGTGTACAATTTAGTGATTCAACACTTCTATACATTATTCTGTACTCATCATAATTGTACTCTTTAATCCCATCACCTATTTCACCCATTCCCCCACCCACCTTCCCTTTATTAAACACCTATTTGTTCTCTGTAGTTAAGAGTCGGTTTCTTCATTTGTTTCTCATTTTTTCCATCAGCTTCTTTGTTTTGTTTCTTAAATTCCACATATGGTAGGTCTTTCTCTGACTTATTTCCCTTAGCATTATACTCTCTAGCTCTATCCAGGTCATTGCAAAAGGCAAGATTTCCTTCTTTATGGCTGAATAATATTCCAGTGTGTGTGTGTGTGTGTGTGTGTGTGTGTGTGTACACACATATATATATACCACCTCTTTATCCATTCATCTATCCACAGACACTTAGGCTGCTTCCATAATTTGGCTATTGTAGATAATGTTGTAATAAACATAAGGGTGTGTAAAGCCCTTCAAATTATTATTTCTATATTCTTTGGGTAAATACCCAGTAGTGCAATTACTAGATCATAGGGCAGTTCTATTTTTAACTTTTTAAGGGATCTCCATCTTGTTTTCAACAGTGGCTGCACAAGTTTGCATTCCCACCAACAGTGCCTGAGCGTTCCTTTTTCTCCACATGCTCACCAACATTTGTGTTTTCTGTGGGTTTTTTTTTTTTTTTTAATTTTAGCCCTTCTGTCAGGTGTGAAGTGATATCTCATTGTAGTTTTGATTTGCATGTCCCTGATGATGAGTAATGTTGAGCATCTTTCCCTGTGTCTGTTGGCGAATTTGGATGTCTTCTTTGGAGAAGTGTCTGCTCATGTCTTCTGCCCATTTTTAATTGGATTATTTGGTTTTTCAGTGTCATGTTGTAGTGGTTCTTTATATATTTTGGATACTAATCCTTTATCAGATACATCGTTTGCAAATATATTCTCCCATTCAGTAAGTTGTCTTTTAGTTTCATTGACCACTGACCCATTCTAAACAAAGTCTACCCCTTTCACTGTCAGGAAATTATTCCAAATTAGGCTTAAAAAAAATGATTTGTTCTCTGCAGAACAGATTTAAAAAAAAAAAAAGCTTCATTTTTCTCCACTCCTAATTACATCTCTCCACCTATCAACTTAATGTTTGGTTCTTGATTTTGTTTTTCTGATAACAACTCCTCCATTCCCAATTGCCTCAGCACCTGTTTTGACACACTTTAACACTGATTCAGAAGCTGCACTCTATGTTGAAATACCAAAGTACAATGCCTCAGTATATTGCAGCTGTTCACACTATTTTACTTTTACATCATAATATACATATATTTCTATAATATTTCCTCACTCATATATGGTCCATTAGGGTAATCCTTCTTCACAAGGTAAATATTATTTCTTTGATATTATAAGCTCTTGGAGGGAAAAATAGTATTTACAGTATAATTCCCCAAATCTACCTGTACTTAAATAAATCTGATGAGGTGTACACACACACACATATTACCTTTTCTTTAAGATTTTATTTATTTATTTATTTGAAAGAGAGACATAGAGCATGGGAATAGGGGCAGGGGAGGGGCAGTGGAAGAGGAGAGAAAAAACCCCAAGCAGACTCCTCACTGAGCACAGAGCCCAAAGCAGGCCCTATCCCATGACCCAGAGACCATGACCTGAGCCAAAATCGAGAGTCAGACACTTAACCTAGTGAGCCACCCGGGCACCCCTACATTACATTTTTAAGAATAAAAATACTACCACTATGCTATAATTGTTGCTATTTCCATACTTTTGGTTTATTAAAACTTAATGATGCCAGAATAGCTATACTCTTAAGAAAGCCCTGTACTAAGCAGCATGTTTAGCCAAAAGAGACTAAATCAACTACCTAATAATCATCTCAAGAAGGTACTACCCATGGTTAGGAGGTTCTTTTTAAAAAGAAATTTGGACAACAGCAAACAGTTCTAATCTATCATTACTGTATATAAGCAGTTACATATGGCCTTTTCTTTGCAATCAAACCAATTATGAGTTCAAAAGTCTACTCTAGAGAACACAGAGGAAATTGCTGGTAAACCTCTCTCACCATTAGCTGTGTGATTTCTGAAAATTTCTCACTATGCTTTAAAGAGTACAGGACTCAATTTTCTCCTTCATAAAACAGAGCTAATAATAATACCTGGTCCAAAGAATTATTGTAAGAATTAAGCATTCAGTAATACCATTATCAGTGCCTGGCACCTAGTAAGTGTTCAATAAATGTTAGCTGTGTTATTATTTCAGTACTCTTGTCTTAAGGATTTCCTAGTACATAAAATGGTAAGAGAATGGAGGAAATAGAGAAGAAAATTCCTTGTCAAGGAACAAGTTATTTTTTTTATTTTATTTTATTATGTTATGTTAGTCACCATACAATACATCCTTAGCTTTTGATGTGGTGATCCACAATTCATTGTTTTTGTATAACATCCAGTGCTCCATGCAGTACATGCCCTCCTTAATACCATCACCAGGCTAACCCATCCCTCCACCCCCTCCCCTCTAAAATCCTGTTTGTTTTTCAGAGTCCATAGTCTCTCATGCTTCATCTCTCCCTCCGATTCCCCCCCCTTCATTTTTCCCTTCCTTTTCCTAATGTTCTCCATGCTATTCCTTATGTTCCAGAAATAAGTGAAACCGTATGATAATTGACTTTCTCTGCTTGACTTATTTCACTTAGCATAAGCTCCTCCAGTCCTATCCATGTTGATGTAAAAGTTGGATATTCATCCTTTCTGATGGCTGAGTAATATTCTATTGTATATACAGACCACATCTTCTTTATCCATTCATCTGTTGAAGGGCATCTCAGCTCTTTCCACAGTTTGGCTATTGTGGACATTGCTGCTATGAACATTGGGGTGCAAATGGCCCTTCTTTTCACTACATCTGTGTCTTTTAGGGTAAATACCCAGGAGTGTAATTGCTGTGTCATAGGATAGCTCTGTATTTAATTTTTTGAGGCACTTCCACACTGTTTTCCAAAGTGGCTGTACCAACTTGCATTCCCACCAACAGTGTAAGAGGGTTCCCCTTTCTCTGCAACCTCTCCAACATTTGTTGTTTCTTGCCCTGTCAATTTTTGCCATTCTAATGGTGTAAGGTGGTATCTCAGGTGGTTTTGATTTGAATTTCCCTGATGGCTAATGATGATGAACATTTTTTCATGTGTCTGTTATTCATTTGTATGTCATCTTCAGAGAAGTGTCTGTTCATGTCTTCTGCCCATTTTTTTGACTGGATTATTTGTTTTCTGGGTGTTGAGTTTGAGAAGTTCATTATAGATCTTGGATACCAGCCCTTTATCTGTAGTGTCATTTGCAAATATCTTCTCCCATCCTGTGGGCTGCCTCTTTGTTTTGTTGACTGTTTCCTTTGCTGTGCAGAAGCTCTTTATCTTAATGAAGTCCCAAAAGTTCATTTGTGCTTTTTTTCACTAGCTTTTGGAGATGTATCTTGAAAGAAGTTGCTGTGGCCGATGTCAAAGAGGTTACTGCCTATGTTCTCCTCTAGGATTTTGATGGATTCCTGTCTCACATTGAGGTCTTTCATCCATTTTGAGTTTATCTTTGCATACGGTGTTAGAGAATATTCAAGTTTCATTCTTCTGCATGTGGCTGTCCAATTTTCCCAGCACCATTTATTGAAGAGACTGTCTTTTTTCCATTGCATATTATTTCCTGCTTTGTCAAAGATTATTTGACCATAGAGTTGAGGGTCCATATCTGGGCTCTGTATTCTATTCCATTGGTCTGTATGTCTGTTTTTGTGCCAGTTCCATGCTGTTTTGGTGATCACTGCTTTGTAATAATATAGCTTGAAATCAGGCAATGTGATGCCCTCAACTTTTTCTTTTTCAACATTTCCTTGGTGATTTGGGGTCTTTTCTTATTCCATACAAATTTTAGGATTGTTTGTTCCAGCACTTTGAAAAATGTCATTGGAATTTTGATCAGGATGGCATTGAAGGTATAGATTGCTCTGGGTAGCATAGACATTGTAACAATGTTTATTCTTCCGATCCATGAGCATGGAATATTTTTCTATCTTTTTGTGTCTTCTTCAATTTCTTTCATGAGTGTTCTGTAGTTCCTCGAGTATAGATCCTTTACCTCTTTGGTTAGGTTTATTCCGAGGTATCTTATGGGTTTTGGTACTATTGTAAAAGGAATTGTTTCTCTAATTTCTCCTTCTACAGTTGCATTGTTAGTGTATAAGAAAGCAACTGATTTCTGTGCATTGATTTTGTATCCTGCCACATTACTGAATTGCTGTATGAGTTCTAGTAATTTGGGGGTGGAGTCTTTTGGGTTTTCCACATAAAGTATCATGTCATCTGCGAAAAGAGAGAGTTTGACTTCTTTGCCAATTTGAATACATTTTCTTTTTGTTGTCTGATTGCTGTTGCTAGGACTTCCAGTACTATGTTGAACAATAATGGTGAGAGTGGGCATCCTTGACATGTTCCTGATCTTCAGGGAAAGGCTCTCAGCTATTCCCCATTGAGGATGATATTCGCTGTGGGTTTTTCATAGCTGGATTTTATGAACTTGAGGAATGTTCCCTCTATCCCTAAACTCTGAAGAGTTGTAATCAGGAAAGGATGCTGTATTTTGGTTCTTCTCTCTCCTCTTATTAATGTGTTCTATCACATTGATTGATTTGCAAATGTTGAACCACCTTTGCATCCTGGGGATAAGTCCCACTTGGTCGTGGTGGATGATCCTTTTAATGTATTGTTGGATCCTATTAGCTAGGATTTTGTTGAGGATTTTGGAATCCATATTCATCAGGGATATTGGTCTGAAATTTTCCTTTTAATGGGGTTTTTGCCTGGTTTGGGGATTAAGGTAACGCTGGCCTCTTAGAATGAGTCTGGAAGCTTTCCTTCTGTTTCTATTTTTTGAAACAGCTTCAGGAGGATAGGTATTATTTCTTCTTTGAACGTTGGGTAGAATTCCCCATGGAATCCATCAGGCCCTGGACTCTTGTTTTTTGGGAGGTTTTTGATCACTGCTTCAATCTTGTTACTGGTTATTGGCCTATTCAGATTGTCTATTTCTTCCTGTGTCAGTCTTGGGAGTTTATACTTTTCCAGGAAGGCATCCATTTCATCCAGATTGCTCAATTTATTGGCATAGAGTTGTTGATAATAATTTCTAATAATTGTTTCTATTTCCTTGGTGTTAGTCATGATCTCTCCCCTTTCATTCAGAATTTTATTAATTTGGGTCCTTTCTCTTTTCTTTTGGGTAAGTCTGGCCAGTGGTTTATCAGTCTTGTTAATTCTTTCAAAGAACCAGCTTCTAGTTTTGTTATACAGGGTCAGAAAGGAACATAGTGAAATTTGGTGTAAAAGAAAAATAGATAGTTGAATTTAATGTATCAAATTTGCAGTCTTGAGAAAGAAAAACATTATTGCCTTTTATTCCTATGCTGCTAATAAGAGAGGCATGTCAATTTACAAAATTAGTTATCTTTATAACTCTGGCCATAGACAGTTCCTGGCACATAGTCACCTAAAAATATTGATGCATGAACTGACAAATAAATGTATATATGTATGAACATAGAGCTCTTAAAAGTTTTTAAATATCATGTAGATACAATGAGATTTGCATTTTAAAAGGATAAAATGGTTGGCTTGTTGAAAATGGGCATTAACAAGAGAAAACTGGAATAAGAATAGCAAAGTCATCATTAACTCCGGTGAGAAGTAATGAAGACCTAAATCAAGGCAATACCAGTGGGCACAGAAATAAAAGAATAATGTGAAGGAGGCCCAGAAACTGGCAATCCTTTAATGTGGGTGATGAGAAAGAAGCAAGATCAACAATGACCTCCAAGTTTCTAGACTATGGAATATGTGGAGATTCTAATTATTAAAATAGCAAAGGAGAGACAGCACATTTGGAAGAGAGAAATATAGGAAGCAGAAATTGAACTTGGACTTATTGAGGTGTTGGGAAATAAACTTTGACACCATAAGCAACTAAGTGAGGGATGAAGTTATGGAAGAGAATGGGATTATCCAGGAAGAACACGAAGATTATGAATAAAGGAAAGACCCAATAAGGTAAGACTAAATTGATGATGAAGAAGGTGGTATCAGAAATGTACAAGTTTTACAAAAGAATGGACATGGAAAACCATGCAAGTAAAGAATATTTTTTAAAAGGCAGGGGATGGGGTAGAGGGAGAAGGTCAGCATTGTTAGATGCACAGATGTCAAAGAAAGCAGACAGAAAAATTGTCCATTGGCCCAAACAGTAAATGCATAGGTAGTCTGCATGGGGCTTGACACTTTCACATTCCTTCCAGCAATTTATAAGAATGCTGTCTTCCCCACAAACTTATCAACAGAGTGATACTATCAAGCTTTTGCATTTTTGCAATCTTAGGTGTGAGGAAAATTGCATCTCATTGTAGTTTTTATACTTAGTATGAATGAAGTTGAGTATTTTCATATATAAAGTCACTGCTCTACTTTTTTATAAATTGTTTGGGTATTTTTGCCAATTTTTTCTATAAGATTTTTTAGTCCTTCATGACTTTTCAAATTCTTTAGGTTTTAGAAATATTAAAATTTTGACTTTGCTTAGTGTTATTTTTGACACAAAATTTTTCATTTTAGTCAAATTTATCCTTTTTTTTTAATTCTTCTGGATTTGGAATCATATTTAGAAATGCCTTCCCTGAATCCAGATTTTAGTAGGATTCACTGGTTTTCTTCTAGGTCTTATATGAGTTCATTCTTTTAGATTTACAATCCATTTTAAGTTTATTTTTGTTTACTGGTGTAAGTAATAATTTTATCTTTTTCCAGATAACTATTCAGTTGTCTCAACAACATTTACTAAATAATCCATCCTTTGTCCAGTGATATGACTTTCTTTATTTTTTATTTTTTTAGTAATCTCTACACCCAACATGGGCCTCGAACTCATGACCCCAAGATCGAGAGCTGCACTCTCTTCCAACTGAGCCAGCCAGGTGCCCCTCAACAACTTTTTCATATACTAAAATTCACATGTGCTTGGGACTATTTCTAGAATTTTTAATCCATCCACTGCTGTCATGCGCCAAACCCACACTATTTTAATTAGAGAGATTTTATAGGGTGTTTTAAAATATGATAGTACCACCCTCTTCATAGCTTCTATCTTGTCAGTGTCGTTCCAGCTATTCTTGCATGTTATTTTCTATATGAAATTTGCTATCAACTGAATTAACTCCACAAAAGGAAACTTGCTGTTATATTTATTAGGATCAAATTAAATCTATAAATCAACTTAGGGAGCACTGACATTTGATAAGGTTGAAACATCCTATCCAAGAGGGAGGGATGTCTTTCAATTTGTTTAAGTCAGGAATGTTATGTTGTTCCCTTCATGTAGATCTCGCACAATTATTATTGGACTTAATCCTAAGTAGTTTCCTCTTTTTTGTTGACAGAGTTTCTTCTAAGTGAAAATGTCTAATTTTTAAGTTTTTAGCAGAAATGGAGTTTCTGCCCAATGGAGTTCTCATTATATCTTCTAGCAGATTATTATTTGTGTATATTAGGGTCTCTCAACCTTGGCACTGCACAGACATTTGAGACCAGTAATTTTTTTTTTTTTTTTTTTTTGGGCTGGAGAGCCTATCTCATACATTTTAAGATATTTAGCAGATCTCTGATGTTTACCCACTAGCCACTAGGTGCTGGTATCACTACCAATCATGAAAACCCACAATGTCTCTAAACATTGTCATATGTCACATGGGGGAGGGGGGCAGCTCAGTTAAGAAACACTGCTGTATATGAAGACTGTTAATTTTTGCATGCAAATCATGTATCTCACAATCTCACTGAATTATTACAGTATCTGCCTGTGTCCTGAAATATTTTGGAAATAAGGCAAGAATAAGGCTGGAGTCCAAAATATCTTTACTATTAGTAAAATTATTGAGACAATGTGGCTCCTATTTACAGACCTGTGGGGCTTTCTAATGTTAAACCTTCAAATTAGACATACACTGCTTCCCATGTCCCACCATGTCACAGGTAGAAGAGATAAACCACAGGCTTGCCCAGGTAAGAGAGATCCTCTCCCTGCCTGACAGAGAGAAAAGCAGGATCTGTGCTGCTTGCAGCCAGGCTCTTTCCAAAGATAAAGGGGAGAGGGAGATGTTGGGCATTAATACCCAGTTTTTCCTTTAAAACTCTTCTAACAGATTAAGGGGGAAGAGACAGAGTGGGGGGGAATCAAGAGTAGGGAATAAATGTGCTCTTGAACATAATGGCATTACTCAAAATCTTCCCCAGTAATGTCTAAGAATCACTGAAAGTATCTTGTGGGTTCAGGAACAAGTCAATTCATTTCTGAGCCACCATCTCTGAAACTCACGCCCTCCTTAAGAATGCTCCTCTGTGGGGGCGCCTGGCTGGTTCAGGCCTTAAGTGTCTGCCTTCTGCTCAGGTCATGATCTCAGGGTCCTGGGATCAGCCCCCCCATCGGGCTCCCTGCTCGGTGGGGAGTCTGCTTCTCCCTCCCCCACTCCCCCTGCTTGTGTTCCCTCTCTCACTGTCTCTCTCTCTGTCAAATAAATAAATAAAAACCTTTAAAAAAAACAAAAACAAAAAAAAGAATGCTCCTCTGTGGAGGAGAGCGGTCACAGTCATGGCAGCCCAGACCCTGTACTAACTTGCAGTCTAGAGCTCAGAAGTGTGTGGCACCTTGTTTCCCGGGCTCCAAATCAGCCTAACTTTTTCCCAAAGTATCATCACATCTTCATAACATCATTTCTCTTCCACTTCCCTCCATGGGACTCAAACCAGTTCCATAGAGAGTCAGAGAAGCAGGCTTCATTCCGTCACCTCCATTGTCCTCATCAACTTGGTCTCTTCTTAACAAGAATGCATGAACAGTAACACTCCTTTGTCCTCCTTTAATTACAAATCCTACCTCCAAAAGCCCTATTAATTTTGCAAATAAACGACCCAAAGAATTATTATACCAATTCCACAGCCAGATTCTGAATCTTGTTTTTACTACTTATGAAACACAATTACTTTCAAAAGTGTGCACTATTTAAAATCTGTCCCTAGTAATTCAACAGTAGTTATGAAGCATTTACTACATGCAGGCATTACGCCAGAGCACTGATGGCAAGACTTACATTGACTTTTATTCCAGGGTGAAAGCCACTCTCTTGTTTATGTCATGACATACAGAAATGGAATGTTTTAGAATTCGTGTATCAAACCATGTGCTTACCCACAATCCTAGAACATGATATCAGTATGTCTGGCCACTTGGCAATTCAGACTCCTTTTTACAGGTCCTACCTCTGGGAAATTTTGAACTTAAATATCTTACTTGCTCAGTTTCAGGCAGACCAAATCACAGGAATAATAAGCAGAATTCTGGATAGTGCCCTATCATCAATTGCCTGAAGAATTAAAGCCAAGATGCCACTTTGAGTTCTGCCCATGGATACCTTTGAGGGATGATGACCTTCTCTTTCCAATCACTTTTAGAAATCATTAGCCAGAAAGCACTCACCAGAAGCTCTATTTGGTAGCTTATAAATGATTTTAATACCATTTCCTTAAAACATATGCCATGTCCATGTTTGTTAAATAATGTGAAACACGCAAATATTTGGCTAATAATGAAATATAAACACGAATTCACATAAAAGGAGAAGAGAATCCACCTTACTGCCAATTTAGGCCATGAGTTTCCTGGCAGTCGCGGAAATAAAAGGAAAGATGATGAATCACTTATCTCTTACTAACCTTGAGGAATTTTCCTGTAAATATTTATGTTAAGAACATTCAATTACATTAAGAATGTACTCGGTCAGTCAGAGCTCTGCGGCAGCATTGTGCCAGGGAGCGAGGAGCAGCAGCGGCCGTGGCGGGGCGGCTGGAGAGGGGAAAAAAACCCAAAATGTGCTCAAGAAACAGTTCTTACAAAAGATGCAGAAATGTTCTTTATAATGCCATTGCTTTAAATGATAAAAGTTAAGAGCTTTATTATTGTGTGTGTTTGATGTAGTCTTATTTTTAAATAATAATAGTGATTAGAGAACCAGAGAAAACAACAATTTAAATAGTCCTGTCTTTTTGAAGTATCCATCATTTCCCCTAGGCTTTTGGCAGGAGTTTGATGGCGATCATTTCAAGGCAGAGCTTTCAGCTTAATGCCCAATGAACAGATGTTCTAATTTAAATTAAAAATTATTACTACATATGGAAGGTATATTGGTGTGTCTGGGTGTGTGAGAGATGGAGTGTGTGTGATGGAGACACATACGACTAGATAGAGATATCAGATATAAAATAGTCCCCCCGGATGGGACACAGGGACGGGGTAGATACTCTTTCTGAAATTAATGAGCCTGACTTGTGCTCTCAGCTGGGCAGAAGGGCATTAAAATTTCTGTGAAAGTGGGCCTAAAGGGTATCTATAAAAAGAGTTAAGGACCTTGAGGTAAGGAGATTATCTTGTATTATCCAGGTGGATCCAAAGTAATCACAAGGGGTCCTTTAGAATCAAAGAAAGAGCTGTGACCACAGAAGGTGAATGATAGAATTACTGGCTTTAAGGATGGAGGGAGAGGCCATGGGTAACAGCCTCAAGAAGCTGGAAAAGCCAAAGGATTCTCCCCTGGAACTTCCAAAAGGAACATAATCCCACATAACTTAATTTTAGCCCCATGAAACCTATTTGGACTTCTGACTTCTAGATTACACGATAATAAATTTGTCAGGCTTTTTTAACTACTAAGTTTGTGATGATTTGTTTGCAAGAGCCATAGGAAACTAATCTAGAATTAAATGGAAAAATACATGTGAGATGTTAGTACAATAGTGGACACACTGAAATACTCAGTAAATGTTGTTAGCATCATAATGGAGGACAATAATGTCTATTTTTCTTCTGATAGTAATTTCCAGAAATTTTGACTATTAGGTTGAATTGTGTGAAACTGCCAATATTTGGTCACTTCTGACCTCTAAAAATGATTGTTTCATATGGTCTAACCTAACATTTTTAAGCCTACTACTGATTCATAGCCTTAAAAAATACAATGCTTATCTCCTCATTCATTCCCTCTTCAATTACAGCAGCCTTGTGAGATTGTTATAAGGATTAAATGAAATAATGTATGTAAAGTAGTAACAAGAGTACTAACAGTAAGCCTAAATACACAGTAGACATTATTATGCTTTTTAAGCTCAGTTCCAAGAGAGCAGGGACTTTCTTTTATCCACTGCCATCACTTGGGCTCATACAAGTGTATTTTTATATAAACTGCCTATTAAAAAATTTTATGCAGTTTCTTGTAGTACCTGGCCATTATGCCTTTTTGTTAGCATGGTCATGCTTTTAAAAAGTTTTTGTGGGATTGAAAACTATTGCTTGGGTCTCACTTGGCCAAGTATTCCGTCTCTCTTTTGTATGACCATGTTTCTCCTTCTGCACCTCACACGTCATTTGTATTTTTTCACAGTGCCTAACCATAGCAGTTTAAGAAAAATTGTTTTCACTGTGTGACTGATACAAGTAACAAGGTATTTTAACAAAGTGGTCTTCTTTCTGCCTCCCTCCTGGATAAATAGAGTAACCCATATCAGCTTCATTCATGCCAAGCAGTGTGGAACTGAACCAGAAATTTAAAGGTACAAAAATATGGCAGGCATATTATTACCCACCTGTATACAAGTGCTCCCTCACACTTCCCTGCCCCCGTTATTACATAAAGTCACATGACTCATGGCTATAACCCATGGTCTATGGAAGGAAACGATATAGGCACCTCCTGGACCAAAGCTTTCCCAAGTCCACATGGGACCCTTCAAACTCTTAAACTTTGTCAAAGAAGCCCCATGCTTCAGATAGTGCAACTACAAGAAGCAGAGCCTCCTTTAGCCTATGATCCTTTGTGACTGTGAGGAGCAAAAGCCCACACACCCACGTTAGACTAGTAGCATAAGCGAGAAATAAGTTTCATGTGTGGTAACCCACTGAGATTTTAAAACTGTTTCTTACCATGGCTCAGCCACTCTTACCTGAATAAAAAGAAATATATGTATATATTTAACAATGGCATGATCCTGATTATAAATCAATTAGTAATTAGGCATCCTTAACCTTAGAAAAATAATAATTTTCAAAATAACTTTAAAGAAAGAAATTTGGAAAGAAGATCGAGGGCATACTGAAAGAGCAGGAAACAAAGCAGCATTGGATAAGTGAAATAACATCCAATCAAGATAAAGTCAGACAAAAATAGAAATTTATGCCACTGGTTCATAACACACATAGAAAAGCAATATTCTAGGTTTCGTAATACCAGAGAACATACACCCTTGTTCCACATTAATGGCTACTGTGTATTATTATGTACTATGATTGTTTGTATTAGAATTCTAGACAGATGTTCACCAGCTGACAACATAACTTTTAAGAACGTCAAATAGAGAGAGGGACCATCAGATATTAGGCTGTGAAAATGGCAATCTTTATCAGTTGTTCTCAAACTTGAATGTGAGTAGGAATCACCTAGGGATTTGGTGAAAAAATACAGATTCCTGAACCCTGCCTCCAGCTAATTGTATACACTATGTCTAGAGAAATTCCACCCAAATGGCAATTTTAGTCAAAAATCCCAGGTGACTCTGATGTAAGTGGTCCATGTACCATAACTTTGAAAAGTATCATTTACTAGGAGCCCATCAGTAACTGGCTCCAACATAAATGTAAAACATACGCTCCACACATACTCCAATGCTTGCCCTTCCATTTAAATTTGTTTTATCAGAGTTAAATTTAATATTGGAGATTTTTCACTCTTTTTACATGTTAATATATGTTTTCTTAAACTCACACCTACATAATTCTTCCAGTAACTTGAATATTTATTTGATTGAAACAAAAATATTTTTCTAACAAGTATATATTTCTATGAGGATGGGTTTTCATTTTTACTATTAGTGACAGCATATTTTAAAGAGTTTTATTATCGTTCAATGAGAACAATCAATGAGGATTATTATAAGGAGTAAATGAGATATCATATTTAAAAGAATTAGAAGTATGTTTAGAAAATCCCAAGCCTGAAGCCTGAATAATACTAGATACTATTATTCACTAGAATATAAGTTTCATGAGAGTAGAAACTTCCTATGTTTTATTCATTTCTTTAACTTCTGCTCCAAGACATAGAGGATACTTGATAAGTATCTGTTGGGTGGATGGATGGAGGGATGGATGAACAGGACTATAAAATTGTTATTATTATCACCTACTTGGGTGGACACCATTCAAAAGTTCAAGGGTTAAAACCTCACACCTGGTGATAGTTTTAGGTTGTTTCACCATCTGTATTCCCTTCCTGGCCCTCCTCACCCTCATCCTCACATTTTCAGCACCCCAGCCAAGACACATAGTACTTTTTGTCCACAGTTCTCACAGGATGGCTTTTCAGAGTTGCCCCCATCTAGACCTCCATGAAGTGGAAAGACTATTCCTTGAACCCAAGGCATTGCAGGATCAATGCTCAGCATTGCAGGATCCACACACATGAGGTTAAGAACTAGGGAGGCCAATTCTGCAGCCTCAGGTGTGCTGGGAATCCGTGAGGCTGTCCAGCCCCTGCGTGGAATTAAACAGTCTCTGGTAGTGGACACACAATTGTAAACTTGTAAGTTGGGACACACAGGATGCTCCTTTGACCACGATCGCACAGCAACCTGGCAGAATGATGGGCTGCCACAGCCAAACCTGACATCAGAGAGTGTCATCATTATCTCTGTGTTCGTGAGGGAATAACAAAGTTGTGCAGAAGAGAAAACATTAGCTTAAATCTCTTCGTATCTTCTATAGACACCAGGCAGCTGGATTGAAAGAGATTTTGATTTAAAAAATAAGCCCTTCCAAAAAACCATATCAAATGCTTACTATCAAACACTGCAACACATCATCTAAAGAAATTCTGACTTGCAGCACAAGTTACAACACATCTGCTAGTAATTATTACAATGCTTTTATTCCCTAATTTTGAATAATGGCTGTGTTCCTACCTTTTAAACCACACAGATATACATTGTACATGACATTAATGTTACATTTGTTTCTCATTATACGTGTTTCTCATTAACAACTAATTAGTCTTGATTTTTCCCCTTAAATTATGTAGTATTAAAAGAAATAGACCTTAAAAAATGTCAACAGCAGTCAGAGTTAAGTCAATATTAAAGAAACAAAGAGTGCTGACCTATAGTTAACCTTGCAGGCAAGAGTAAAAATTCACCAAATTGCATGTTTAAATTAACCAAAAAAGAGTGTGAAAAAAAAAAAAGAAAAACATGTTTCACACTACATTTCCTTTGTGGAGGGAAAAAAAAAGATTAAATCTGCTACATTTGGGATGAAGCTGGATTATATTAAATTTGGACCACCAAAATGTTTTTATCCCTCTTTCCTGACTTGAAGATCTAAACAGTGTATGTTTCTTTAAAAAAGTAAAAATAAAAATCGCTTTCAGTAAATTATGCCACATTAAAAAAAATTTAATACATAAAGTGTTATTTTAATTTATCTTTTTAATTCAAGTATAACAGTTTTATATTAGTTTCAGGTGTATAATATAATGATTCCATAATTCTATGCATTACTCTTTATGTTATGTTTTTAAAATGTTACTTTTTAAAAGATTTTATTTATTTGAGAGAGAGAGCACAAGGCAGGTAGGGGCAGAGGGAAAGGGAGAAGCAGACTCCCCCACTGAGCAGGGAGCCCAACATGGGGCTCCATTCCAGGACCGTGAGATCATGACCTGAGCCGAAGGCAGACACTTAACCAACTGAGCCACCCAGGTACCCCAGAAATGTTATTTTTTAAACTCTAAAATATCGACGGCCAAACTAAAACATCCTAATAAAGTTACACAATTCTAAGTAACATGTTGGTATAAAACTGGAGAAAAATTTTCTTCTATTTTTCTGTTATGAATTCTAAAATGTTATGTGTCACCTGTTAAAAATAAAGGTTGTAATATTCATCCCATCTTTAACCCCTACGTCTGACTACACTAAACTTAAAAATATCAGGCGAGCCCAATGATGCCATGTCTAGCCCACTAATAATTTTAAATAAATTTTAAAATTGTCCTAATTATTTGACTAGAAGCAGAATAGCTCTAATTACTTACCCGGCCAACAACACGGCAGCATGGGAAGCAACGTCTATAGTTATATGGCTTCCTGCAGGGTGAGAAGGTACAAGTTCCACACGTCCCAGGTTTACCCTCCCCGTCAAGGGTTTATAGTAAAATAGTCCTGACATTGACGTCTCAAAGACCCAACAGCTGAAACCACATTAACAAGGTATTAACACTACAACATGCTCCATAAACTGTTACCAGCTGGAACAGGGGGTGAGCGAGGTGAGGTCTAGGAGCAAGAGACTAAAAAAGAAGTCATTTCACAGGTGGAAGGGACAAGAAACACAATAAGAACTTAAAGAATATTGATTTAGTTGGGGGGAGTTGTATCATTGTTTTATTTGGAGAACGAAGTCTTATACAGAACGATGTTCAAGTAATATATTAGCTACTCAAACCACTTGGAGCTATTTTATATTTTCCCTTTTGATGAATCTCAGTTGGGAGTTGGGAAAAGTTAAAGTTGTGCTCTTTGTTGTTGTTGTTGTCTGAGGGTCTATTTCTCAAAGGGACCCCAGTGACCCTGAGGCTGCTGTTCTGTGGGCCACACTTTGAGCAACAATGACCTAGATTTCCCTGCATGTTGGCAGGGGTTTCTACCAGATGGATTCATTCAAACAAAAATGGGAATTGGTCTGTTTTGCTCCAAGGCACCTAAAGAAGACTTAATGACTGGCTTCATTTTGTGCCTTTTTAATTATTTCTCTTTAGTATACTTTCGGTCATATCCTTCATGTTTCCTAGCTGCATTCCACAGAACCGTGGAGTATTTGATTATTGCTTTCTTTATGTCCAGTATACTCTGCATATTGGTTATTTGATTATTGATAAACATTCAAAACCTATTGCCTACTGTAGAAGAAAGAAGGCAGTCTCAGGCTGAGTGACAGATAATCAGGTAGCAGCCTCACTAACAAGCCATCACTGGCCACACCTGAGAAAAGCAGGATGCCAGGCCAGATGACTTCTCCAGGACTGAGACAATGTATCCTTAGTGGCAGCAATCAGATTTGGGGTGCTGATTCTTGTTCGTGCTAAATAACTCCACAGTAAAAATACTGACAGCAACCAAATGCCAACATTCATTTACTGTGTCCTTAATAAAGAGAAGTTGCATAATTTGTATGTGTCATCTCGATAGAACTTTTGTATATAGAATATATGGAGGAAAGATTTTCAGTGTAGCCTTTCTGCACAAAGTGAAGTTTTCAAAAAAGAGGAAAGGAATTAACCTATATCTAGATCTCGGGTATATTGGTTTCCTCCTCTATCTGCTTGCACAATAGAAAATGCTATTTAATAGACTTGAAAAACAACCTTGAGTGGCAGCTGGGTGGCTCCGTGGGTTAAGTGGCCAACTCTTGGTTTTGCCTCAGGTCGTGATCTCAGGGTCCTGGGATCCAGCCCCGTGTAGGGCTCCAAGCTCAGTGTGGAATCTGCCTGATATTCTCTCTCTCGCTCTCCCTCTGACCCTCCCCCTGCTCTCTGTTCTCTCTAAAAAATGAATAAAATAAATCACTTTTTAAATTTTATCTATTTATTTGTCAGAGAGAGAGAGCACACAAGCAGAGGGAGCGGCAGGCAGAGGGAGAGGGAGAAGCAGTCTTCCTGCCGAGCAGGGAACCTGATGCAGGGCTGGATCCCAGGACCCTGGGATCATGACCTGAGCGGAAGGCAGATGCTTAACCAACTGAGCCACCCAGACGTCAGATGTCCTATTCTCATGTCTTTGTGTAATCCCAAAGATTCAGAACTGTAAGGCAGAAACTCCCCTAAAAGCAGTAGGAAATAGCTGGATGAAACAACTAGTGGGTAGTAACAATGAAAAATTGGGAAACTGTGGAAAAATTCCAATTCCACATGAATCTAAATATCTGGGCTTTTCATTGGGAATAAGTATCAATCCAAGTAAGTGTTTGATCAGAAGTTATAAAAACTAGCAACTGGTCATCTCAATTAATTTGTCAGCCAGTTATTTTGGGGTCACATAATCACAAACATGACATGAAAGCTAAACGGAGGAAATAAACTATTGCTATTTTTATCACTTCTTTATTGTCATCAAAGGTTAATGAAAGATGCTATGAAAGAAAACTGGTAAGAAAAGGATAAGACTACATGACAAACTAAATTTAGAAGAGTGAATAAGGAAAAGGAAGCGCTCACATTAGTGAGCATGGCGAGCCATGAATATAACCGGGAGGCCATTGTGATGGAATTGTTCAGCTAGACAGCCAGAGAGGTGAAAAGCAAAGAATGGCAGTCTAAGGAAGGAAGGAGAGAGCGGATTCATATGCCTGAGCAGGGATGAAACATCATAAAACCACTAACATGTAGGAAATGATGGCAGAAAATATTAACATTCTGAAATATTAAAAAGTGAAAATAGAAATCCAAAATATTGAATATTTTACCCTAAACAAAATCTATGTATTAGTGCAAGGACTACAACAAGGGAGGGGGAAAAAGGACGTTGTATTCCTTTTGAAAAATCATCATCACGTAATTTAGGCAAGGAAAGTCTATGAAATTTAACAAAGCAAGATACCTTTAAGTAAAATGGCATTCATAAAGGTAGCTCAGCTACCTTCAATTAACCTCACTGAGACTGTAGAATCAAAAGAGCCTCTCACCAACACCTTATCACTGAAGATACACTGTTTTCATAAATATGGATAGCAGTAGTCACAGGACACTGTCTAACGTCTGCTTTCTTTTTATTAAAACCACAATTTAAAATACCATCAAAATGGACAACCCAAAGTCTAGGTCTAAAACTACAATCCCACTTTTGGGTGAATGAATACATTTTCAAACCAAAATTAATTTAAAATTTTAGCCCTAAGTAGGTAACTACCAGGAGTTACTTTACTTTTCTGTGATATAATGTTCTCCAAAAGTAATGTGGTAGAATAAAATATATATTTAGGATAAATCGTTCACTTTTTTAACAACCCCCCCCCCTTTTTAAATGTATCCCTTCTTAATACATTTTAATCCACTTATTCACTGAAAAATAAATGGGTGGAGGGTGCGGCAGGGGAGCGCCAAGTCAAGTCATTTAATTTTAGTCTTACAGTGACATCTAGTGGTCAACACTAGCTAATCTAGTCCAATTAAGTATAAAAATAGAAATTGCTGTGTTGAAAATGAGAGGTTATTTCAATGAGAATTTCCCGTTTCTATGTAAAGGCACAAAGCCCTTACCTGACTCTGTTTCTACCACCTTGTGTGTTCTTTAAGAGACTTAATTTTGTACTGTGTTTAGCAGCTTATTACTGGATCGTCTCTCTTGCCTACATGAGACCAAAAAAATACAAGCTTAAGCCTCGTGTTTGCTCTATTCATGTCCTTTACCCATACCTTATGTTATGAATGTACAATGAGGGTGATTCAAAATAAATATTCAATGTGTGGGCAAATTTTTTAAAACACACATGTGCACCAAACCTGCCTAATGGCAGTCTCTTTTTGCTTTCTCCCTCCTCGTGAGCAACTGAGCAAACCTAAAGACAGATTCCTTAGCCTGTCTCAACCCAGCCTTCCTATCCTTGGCTTCACCACACTGCAAAAGTTGAGAGCATGAAAATTGAAGTCAAGTAGATCTGCATTTTATTGCTAGGTCTTAAATATTATCTATGTGATCAGGAAACATTGCTTAACCTCTACAAGTTTCAACTTCTTCATTGAAGGAATGAGCTAGTCCCTACTGCACCGGGATTAAATTAAATGATATATGAAAAGCACTATAAAGTTTGGTTCATAGGAAGTGTTTAATATGTTTGGTAATTTGCTTTGCTAATTTCTTCCACTAGAATCACAACCAGTCAAATATCCTACCAGTTCCCAAACATTCTGTGCATATTCCAAGCTGTGTAACTTTATTCATGCTGTTCTCTTTGCTTGGAATCCTCTTTCAAGGGCTAACTCAAGTGTATCACCCCTCATGAAGACTCCCTCAGTACTGCCTCTTCTGCTCTAATTTCTCCTTTCTCTGGTTCAGAGCGGTGATTGAGTTCTTGACATGACTCACGCAGTTTCACAAATACCCCTCCCCACTGGATTTTTTTTTTTAAGATTTTATTTATTTATTTGACAGAGAGAGACACAGTGAGAGAGGGAACACAAGCAGGGGGAGTGGGAGAGGGAGAAGCAGGCTTCCCGCAGAGCAGGGAGCCCAATGTGGGGCTCAATCCCAGGACGCTGGGATCATGACCTGAGCTGAAGGCAGACACCTAACGACTGAGCCACTCAGGCACCCGTCCCCACTGGATTTTTAAGATACTTTAGGAGAGGGGCGCCTGGGTGGCTCAGTCGTTAAGCGTCTGCCTTGGCTCAGGTCATGATCCCAGGACCCTGGGATCGAGCCCCACATCGGGCTCCCTGCTCCGCGGGGAAGCCTGCTTCTCCCTCTCCTACTCCCCCTGCTTGTGTTCCCTCTCTCGCTATGTCTCTGTCAAATAAATAAATAAAATCTTTAAAAAAAAAAAAAAAGATACTTTAGGAGAAGGTCCATCCCAGAGTAAAAACACTGAACCATTTCGTATAATAGGCACTCAGTAGCCACTAGGCTTTTATAACCTTCATAATAGTTGGGAAGTGGATAACTTCAGATGTGTAGCATTTCTGGAAGCAAGAGTATAAACGCCAACCTTTACTCCAAAGTCAACCCACAGACCCAATTTTATTTGATGAAAATAGGATTTTCAAATGTTGTAAATAAGTGAAGAATAGATGCTTTCAAGTCATTATTAGTGGAAACTTTTCTCCCTGATTCCTTCTTGTTTTCAGGCAGAGACTCTGGTAGCCTGCCTCACCTCTTGCTCCATTTTCTTTCCACAAATTAGGAGTAACTGACTTGCTTGGTGGGTGGTGTTAATTTATGAAGTTCTATAAAGAATGAAGACCAAGGATTTTTCTTTCCTGATGCCCTGAACCAATGCAAACCAGGGATCCAGGCAAATGGAAATCCTCTAAACACCACAACTTCCCACCCTTGAAGTGTGCTATCCCAAGGGTTATAATCCAATGGGAGAGGGGCAGATGTGGAAAAGTGTCAATGAATCATTTCTAAACCACTTTCCCCAAAAGCTTTATCAGGGGGGCAAAAAAAAAGCAATGTTTTTAAATCTGTATCTACTTAACCAATGTTGAGCTCTCAACTAAATTCAGAAAGAGGAAAGGAGTATCAAATTAGCCTTTTTAAACCCTAACAAGTTGCATCTAGGAATTTTACAACTTCTATTTCCTCCTTGCCCCAGAGATTTTGAACAAAGTACCACAACTTTAAATAAAGACAGGATCTGACCCTGTACTCGCATGACCCTGCCTTGCTCTCCTCATCCTAATCCCAGCCTTTCTGAATTATAAGCCTTCTACACAGGGTGCTTCCTAATAATATGTAAGTGAAAGGCTCAAGGAAGCATGGGCCAGAACTGCCAAATTATAGTGCCCCATCACTCTGGCAAGAGAAGCGTTTTTTATGCCAGCATTTAAGCACAGGGTGTAAGGAAGACCAGAGTCCTTTTTTAGAGCTGGGCTGGCAGAGAGGGGTAGTTACTAAGCTGGGATTGTTAAATCTGGAAGGTAGGACTCTGGGGCAGCCAACAAGCGTCTTCTCCATGATTTGAAAAGGGTTTGCATGTAGAACAAAGCCTACCAGAGACAACAGAGATAAAAGCTCGCTAGAAAAAGAGAGTCCAGAGATACTAAGCCCCCTTCCAGGATGTGAGGTTCTAGTTCTTTTAGCAATTCCTTCTGGCATGTGAGCTATTCCAGCTATAAGAGCCATCACATTTCCTTTCCGCTCAAGGTAATTTGAATTGAACTTTTTTCACGTGTCCAAAAGAATCTTGATCAATTTTAGGATTTCATCATTAAAGGTTCTTTAAGGGGCGCCTGGGTGGCTCAGTAGGTTGTCTGCCTTCAGCTCAGGTCATGATCCCAGGGTCCTGCGAGGAGTTTGCTTCTCGCTCTTTTTCTCCTTCTCCTTCTCCCTCTGCCCCTTCCCCCACTCGTACTCTCTCTCTCTCTCTCTCTCTCAAAAAATAAATAAAATCTTAAAAAGAAATAAAGGTTCTTTAAGGTCTATTATTATCACCAAAAAAAAACCTTTTTCCTGAATTCTTTTAGCTGGTCTAATGCCTAGAACCTTCAGTTCCAGGATAGCATGTGCTCCTACATAGAGAGCTAATTATTGTCCCATGACAAATGGGAAAATATTTAATAGCTTGACATATGTCCTGTGATCCAAGACACCTGAGGAAGTGCTATAAACTATCACAAGTTTCCATATAAAAACAGCGCCAAGTGAAGTTAGGAACAAGATGAAGTTTGTCATTAATGTCCTAAAACTTCTTTCCAAATTCCTCTATGTACTTTTAACCAAGCCTCACAGACATTGTGTCTCCAAACATTCCTTAATATACCTGGTTTTAGGAGAAGCTGTGGAATAATAAAATGACTACAAGGCATCTAGAATTCTTCCCCCAAAGTGTCCAGGAAGCTTAATAAAGCCAGTAGGGGAGAAATCCTACTTTGTGTGAACCCTATCAAGAAAATTTGTCTTCATAAAATATCAGACACCTACTTTCTTCAGGGAAATTAGAACTCAGAGATAATGGGGTTATAGAGAAACTCTTCCTCCAAGGGTTCTTGGCCATGACTGGGTTCTCTTAGTAGCTGATTCTGTAGGCCTACACAGATAATGGGGCACTCAGCCTGGATGCATCACAGAAGAAGAAGCCTCATTTATTTTTTAATTACCATAAAGTAAAATTGCTTGTAATGACTTTTACTTTTTAAAAAGTGAGAGAGAGAGTGCACAGTGGGGAGGGGCTAAGGAAGAGGGAGAAAGAAACCCAAGCAGACTCCCTACGGGGCTTGATCTCAAGACAGTGAGATCAGACCTGAGCCAAAACCAAAAGTGGGAGGGACACTTAACTGACTGCACCACCCAGGCACCCCCCAACTTTTTACTATAACAGTATTTCACACATGACTTGAAAAAAAATATTTTCAACATATGGTATTCTTTCTGTAAGTTATTTTGAAGTTTGGAGAATTTTATGTCACCTAAAAAGTGTTCTAATAATAAAAAGTGTTCTAATCTCTTTGGAAATATTCCACTCCTGATTAGCCTGAAAATTTGAGACTCAAATAGTCAATTAACATTTTAGTCATTCATTGAACCAATATTTAGTGAGCACTTACAATACACTAGGTTCCATGCTAGTTGCTACATGAGATTAAAGGGACATAAAATATCTTCTCCCTAACTATTTAGAAAATGTTGCTTGTAATGATTTTGTCATCTTACATAGCTAGAAATCTGTAAATTTTTATTTAAAAATGCTTAAATTTTGTTTAAAGAGAGGGTAGAGTTTTGCATTGCCACCCATAGATCTCAGCAGAACAGGGTCCAGAGGGTTTACTCTGTGCTCATTGCTAGAGTAGGCCCTAGGGAACTTCGTAAGACACAGATCTCCCTTTGGTAGCTCCGAGTATGGCACAAATAAAGGTTTAAGGGCTTTTAAAGGCTGGAAACGTGGGACTCAGTCTATAGAAACTACAAGTGACAAAGGAGGACTGCTGTGTGCAGGTTGTGCCCTGGTGAGGTGGTGCTGAAATCTGTCCTTTAATTTCTAACCGAACTGATGTCCTGGCACCACTTTCTAATTGTCCCACCCAGTGGAGGATCCCTTTCACAATTTGTCCAGGAAAAAACAGGATATACTAGATGATGCCCTAGAAAAATGACAGACCCGACAACACAAGCAAAGTTGCAGATGGAAGTCATTTACTCATCAGATGACCTTAGAATAGGGATTGTCTCCTGGATTATCACAAAGATCCTTTCAGAAGAGCCCTGGTGAAAAAGAATCCTATAGTTAAAAAGGCAAGCAGAAAAGAGGGAAATAACTTAGATAAGTATAATTAAGGTCATTAAAAACTTACATCTAGAAAATCCCAATTATGACATTTTTAATAAAAAGAAATTAGAAAAACATATGTGTTTTCTAATTTGTAAAAACTTCATAGGCATCTGCCAGTTTTGAAGGCTTTTTCCTGTGTTTAAAATTATATATATACATATATTATATATATAATTATATATGATATATATATTAAATCTTACCATATATTAGCATATATATGTATATATCTCAAATCTTGACATATATTAGCCAATTTCTATGGTTAAGAAAAATGGCAAACTTATAAATTAAGTTTTGTTTTCACTGTTTATAAAGAACTAGCATATATTCAATGAAGCACAAAATATATGCTGAACCTGAGTAGTAGAAATCTAAGGTATACGACCTGAACTTAGAGAACTGTATGGATATTTTTCTACACATATAGCCACTAATGTCTTCAATAAGGCTTACAAATTTAGTGAAAACACTGACACCATTATACTACATTATGCTTAGCCTCTTCTAAAACATTTTGTGTCGGGGAGAGCTTAGTTTGTCAACTGTGTCATGGTAGTGTAATGCGGACACATTCCTACCTATCCTGAAGTGATTACAGTAATGCACTGAGGGCTCTGAATTCATTCAGAACAGTTGCTTCCTCCGCCCTTCCCCAGCTCAGCCCTGGCTTGCTATACTATGATGAAAATAATATTCCTATACCCATCTCAGGCCCTTACTTCAGAGAAGGACACCATGGTAGAGGAGAACTAAAAGACTGAAATCATTAAAGATGGGAGGGGCACCTTGGTGGCTCAGTCGGTTAGGTGTCTGACTCTTGGTTTCAGCTCAGGTCATAATCACATGAGAATGAGCCCTGCATTGGGCTTCCTGCTCAGTGGGGAATCTACTTGAAGATTCTCTCCCTCTGCCCATCCCCCCACTCACACTCTCTCTTTTTCTCTCTCTCTCAAATAAATAAATCTTTTTAAAAATCATTAAAAATGGGAGTGTACAATGATACTTAGGAAAGTATCATTTCCTTTCACTTAGGAAAATGTTTATAAAACTAAACATGTACCTTTGCTACGACCAGCCATTCCACTCTAAAGTATATATGTAAGAGAAATGAAAACATATAGCCACACAAGGACTTGTAGTGATTTAACTCATAATGGTCAAAAGCTAGAAACAGGTGTCCATCAACAAAGGACAAACAAATTATAGTCATTACATTTGAGGTAATACTCAACAATGAAAATACATGAGCTACTGATAGAACAATATGGTATCATGCTCAAAAACATGCTCAGTGAAAATCTTACAAAGAGTGTAGATATGAACGATGCCATTTATAGGAAATTCTAGAAGAGTGCAGCTAATCCTGAAAAAAATCAGAACTGTGGGGTGCAAGTAGGGATTGACTGGGAAGGGGCACAAAGGAAATTTCTGGGTGATGGGAAGTGTTTTGAGTTACATAGGACTATGCATTTGCCAAAATCATCAACTTGAAAACTTCAGAAAAGAATTTAACTGTCTATAATTTTACCTCAAAAAATCAAATACTAAATTCTAGTGTCCATTTTGTTAAAGTGCTTAGTAGGTGAGGGGTGCTAATTGGTATCTGTACCAGAAAATTTATTTTTAAAATGCATCAAAAAATATAGGATGGAATGATGGATGGATACAGCCTCAATTTTTAAAAATCAACAATTAATGGATATCAAACATCCACAATGAAGTAACCAATCAAAGGAGCAATTTTTAGTTAGAATTTCAGGTATTCACCAGTCCTATTTGCCCTTGTACTGCTGATTGTTGGAACTGTGGCAGGTCTCAAATCACAGCCCACCTCTTGTGTGGATACCAACATCCACTCAAGGAGCTTTATACCACATGTAAGTCAGTCCGCCAACACTCAAGAATCACCCCAGGTCAAGGAGGATGAAAATTTTCTAGAGGGGAGGGTGGTGGGGGGATGGGTTAGCCTGGTGATGGGTACTAAAGAGGGCACGTATTGAATGGAGCACTGGGTGTTATACGCAAACAATGAATCATGGAACACTACATCAAAAACTAATGGTGATTAACATAACATAATAAAATTTAAAAAAAATTTACTCAGCTAATGCAGAATGAGAATTTATCAAACTAGAAAGAACCATTCTCAAATTCCAAACTTCTTTTAAGTTAGGATAAGAGAGTCCCCTGAGTCCTTTAGAACTGATTCTTAAAACAAAGGTCTTGCTCATCAAAAATTATGAGGATATTAAGATGATCTTATTTATCTCCTTGGGAGAGCTTAGGACTTCCCTCACAAATGCTAGCCATCCTGAGTACTGGGAGGACATTTTTAAGATCTCCTTTAGCATATACATCTCAACATTTGAAATGTTTTTTGTACTCAGCACATGATCCTAGTTATAGGATCTTCATCTAACCTTTTTTTTTTTCTTTATTTCATTTCACACAAATAAGGACTGCAAACTTTTATGACTTTGCCTTCTTTAGGATTTATTTTATTCCAGAATTTAGAGAATGACTACTGTGTCATATAGAATCCAAACAACCCCATCTGGTACAATGAGTAAAATAATTTTATGAATGATTAGAATTTGCACTTGCATATATATGCCCTTCACCTGAAATATTTCCTGCTTCTTCGAGGTAGAGCAGTACGGAAATTGCTGGGGTTTTCTCTTTCAAAACCCAACTCCTTAATAATGTCTCATGAATCATCACAATTCTCAGCAGTCCTTTTGTAGGAGATAGAGACTACAAAATCTTCTTGTCAAAAGGAACCCAATCCTCCAATATAGACCACAATTCAGAATTTGTCCAAAACTAAGGATCTATTTTTATAACTCCTAAGATGAACCCAAGATGCAGATTAGAAATAGAATTATTTCTTTGCTATATGCTATTTTGAAGAATTATTTATTCTGGCTCTGAAGGATTTATCTCAAGGGCAAACAAAACTGAAAGTTAAAATAAATTAGCACAATGAAATACCACCTTACATCGGTCAGAAAGGCTAAAATTAACAACTTAGGAAACAAGAGATGTTGGCAAGGATGCAGAGAAGGGGGAACCCTCTCACATTGTTGGTGGGAATGCAAGCTGGTGCAGCCACTCTGGAAAACAGTATGGAGGTTACTCAAAAATATGAAAATAGAGCTACCCTATGACCCAGCAATTGCATTACTAGGTATTTATCCAAAGGACATAAAAACAGTGATTTGAAGGGGCACATGCACCCCAATGTTCATAGCAGCAATGTCCACAATAGCCAAAATGTGGAAAGAACCCAGATTTCTATCAACAGATGAATGGATAAAGAAGATGTCATATATATATTCAAAGGTGAGACACACAAATGGTAAACTCAGAAGCACAGAGACTCACAAAAGGAAAACAATTAGTAGACTCCATAGGGTTGCCAAAGCCACTACATGCAAAAGCCAACTGTTGAAAGAGCAAAGTCACATGAGAGCAGTAGCCGGAGCAGTAGCTATTATGGAAGCTGAAATAGAAAGTAGTGGAACCATTAGGAAATTAAAACTTTACACACACACACACACACACACACAATGGAATATTACTCAGCCATAAAAATAATGAAATCCTGCCATTTGCAGCGACATGGGTGGAACTTGAGGGAAATACGATATGCAAAATAAGTCAGAGAAAGACAAATACTGTATGAGTTCATTCATTTGTGGAATTTAAGAAACAAAACAGATGAACATAAGGGAAGGGAAGGAAAAATAAGATAAGATAAAAATAGAGGGTGGTAAACCATAAGAGACTCTTGACTACAGAGAACAAACTGAGGGTTGCTGGAGGGGAGGAGGGTGGGGGGATGGGGTAACTGTGTGATGGGCATTAAGGAGGGCACTTGATGTAATGAGCACTGGGTGTTACGTGCAATTGATGAATCACTAAATTCTACCCCTGAAACTAAAAATACACTATATGTTAGCTAAATTGAATTTAAATTAAAAAATTTTAAAACAACAACAAAGTGGCAGATATAACTTTGATAGTTCTTACTGTTCTTTCAGAGGTGGCTAAAATTGAAGAAAAGTCCCTGAATTCAACTAGTTGTTCTCCTTCTATAAAACAGCCTGCTCAACAGATATGTAACATTTCCCAGAGACTTCTTTTAAGATTTGATTTATTCAAAATATGCTTTAGCCTTTGATATTCAAGAAAATGACACTGATACTGAAAGCTCCACGTAAATTATCAGAGGGTCAGAGAACCTAGCTTCATACTCACTTTCCTTATCCTTGAATCAGAAAATGTGCCAAACACAAAACCTTTTTCACTTTTAATCCATGAATCTAAGCAAATGTGCAGACTGAACTGTAAATTAGTTGGATGCTGTCAGTACCCCATTGGCCATGCAATTTTGAACCCCAAATGCTAGCCTTATGCAATGAATTTTCCAGGACCAATTTTGACGTTTTGATATAAAACCTCTTTATCAGCTTACAAGGCTAATAACTCCTTTATTTGAGCACAAGTATGAGAGTGTTATGTGTGGTGTACAGAAGAGAAAGTGTTAACAAAATAGATTAAGAAGAGTCAAATAAAAGTCTTACTTTTTTTTTTTTTTACCATATCCTTTAACTGTTTAGAATGAACCAACTCTGCAAGCAAATCTAAACTATCAAGTGGCATAAGACTTAGCTGACTCACTATTCAAAAAGCATTTATTGAGGTCCTGCTTTGTACCAGGGCTAGAAGAAACAACTACTGAAGATACGTTTGTAGCCCTAAGAAGTAATGATCACGGATCAGCTGGTAGAGCACAGCAAGGGACTTTGATATTTATCCTCTCTTGCACTGAAATTCTTCATGGTAAAAGTAAACAGGAAAACATTTTGGTCAGACATCTCTAAATTCTCTTGTAGAGCTGAAATTTTGTGGCCTTATAAAGTTATTATATTTTCTCTACTGTGATAGAATTTTTTGAAGTTGGAGGAAAAGTGAGAAGCCCAGTTTAATATAGTTGAAGTTAGTTTGCTGTATGAATTGAAGAATAACAAAAAAATAATCTCAACACCTTTACGGTAGCAACCCAGCCCACTCTTAGTCTTCTGAAATGTCAAGTTTTAATTTCCTAATGGCTCCACTACTTTCTATTTCAGCCTCCGTAATAGCTACTGTTCCGGCAACTGCTCTCACCTGACTCTGCTCTTCTTTCAACAGTTGGCTTTTGCATGTAGTGGCTTTGGCAACCCTATGGAGTCTACTAATTGCTTTCCTTTTGTGAGTCTCTGCTTCTGAGTTGTTTACCATTTATGTGTCTCACCTTTGAATGCTTTAAGGAGATCTAACCAGGTCCAGTCTCCTCTCTCTGCTGCAGAACATCCTGTTTCCTGAGGTTCTCATGCCATGACATGTCACCCACAGATCACTGGCCAGGGCAGTGCTGCCTTTCTCTGATGCAGGTGCTAATCCTCGGTCCAGTCACCTGTGCTCCCAAACAAGGTCTCCCCTATGGCCAGGGTAAGAAACCACTATGCCTGTGTCCTTCGGAAACAAAACATGGAGGTAGGTGGCATTAAAACAATTACCTAATATACCTGGAAACCATAAATTTTCTCAGACTATACCTAGACCATCAGCAACTTAAATCACATCTAGTACATCCATAAGGATAAAATTCAGAAAATTGGGTGGGCCATCTCTATAGCAATGGCAAAATAAGGAAGTCTTCATCTCTAAGTTAGAATACTACCTCGAAAATGTTACGTGTAAAAGCAGAAGTTAAAAGAAAAAAAATTTTTTTAACTCACATATTACCTTTTCAAATTATAAGCTCAAAGTTATTAAGATAATAAAAATATAGACAGAGTTTCTGATGGAAAATCTAAATGTTAAAAAAAATCTAGCCACAAAGATCAGAAACATTTATCAGAGGGGCTTATGTTTCTGATAAATATTAAATGTGTAAGGCAGAACCACTGAGAACAATAAATACTTTATAGCTGGCACTTTGTCAAACCTATAAGTGGCTCTGCCTTAGAATTTTACATCATCACTGAATTTACAGTCATTTGATAAGTGGAACAGGACAAGAATTACTTCTTTCTAAATCTAAACCAGGTAATAAATCTAACATCAGGATTCTTCTTATTGTCTGTTATCATCTGATGACAATGCCTTTTACCTTCATTGTCTTGGCAGAAATATGTTATGTAAAATTATAATGTCATATCACTCATAGTGATTTAACACTATCCAGCCCATACCATTTTAATCAATCAAAATTGTCGCTTTTTAGTGTAATGATTTTGTGGTGAATTCCCTGTGTTTAATATGATATATGGTCCTATCTGCCCATTGATTTACTATTCCCTTCCAAAGTCTAACAGCTCAGGAAGCTGTTCTTGCTTTTGGGCATCTTTGGAATTAGCAAACAAGAATAATTTGTGGTAATAAAAACGCTAATTTCCATGGCACAATGAAAGCTGGAAAAAATATCTTAAGTGATGGTAGCTGCAGCTACTTTTAAGTGCAAATAAAGGATGGTTTTGTGAATTAAAATCACAGAAGACCTACAGACTTCGGCTCTGTATCTACAGATGATCAAGTCATATGTAATACTACAACCACATACCTCAATACTTGATTTTTCCTTTATGCTACCAAGAAAACTCAAGAACATACAAAGTATTCCCCTTTATTAAATGCAGGTATACATTGCACAAATTTCTTTGTTCTTCCAAAAAATTGCAAGATAGTTTAAAGTGATTTTATTAATATTTATAAATCTTTTCAACTAGAGCTAAGCTAATAAAAATCAACCCCAGTTCCTATTCCTCAACTATATCATGCATTTAGGATTGGCTACAATGCAGTAACAATCAACCACCAAATCTCAGCGGCCAAAACTATAATTTCTGGCTCATACTATGTACCCCAAACAGATCCACAGTCATTTAGGGACTCAGTCGCTCAGGGACCCACGCTACAGACTCCACATAGGTCACCAGAGAGTCACTGAGGGAGCCCAGTTTATGCAGGCTCTACCATCTTAGGTCTGCACCATCTGGAATACGTAGCCTTCTGAGACACCATAGAAGGGGATGAGAGAGCTGCGGGTCCCGAGCTAGTGATTACATGACTAAATTATAAGTCTCTCATGCTCATAGCTCACTGGCCAGAACTAGTTACATGGCTCTTCCCAAATGCAAGGTTGAGAGAAAACATAATCCTTCTGTGTGCCTGGAAGGAGAAAATAGGATAGGGATGAGCTTAAGAAATCTAAAACTTACATATTTTTAAAGAATGAAAAATTTCCAAGTTTATTATAGGCAACTCTCCTTGATTCTCCTTGTAGAATCTTGAATATCATGTACTTCCTCTGGAATTTATAATGTTATGCATTTACAGAGAAAGTTACCTGTATGACAATAAATAAATGAACAACTGATTCCATTATTTAAGCTGGCATATATATTTAAAAGAGAAAGCAAATATTCTGCCTATAGTTTAAGCTAATGAAAGTACTTATCTTTAAATTTTATAAACCTTACTCCAATTGGCAAAGCAATTAAAATAATTTGAAATAAAATTTTTCATTCTGATGCCCAATCATTCCAATTCTGGCTTGTTGAAGCATAAACACAGATTTTAAGCACAAAAATATTAATAAGAGATCTAACAGGATCTAATATTCCAACATATTAAATTCAATAGCAGCAGAGTGAGTTGAGCTTTTTCAAACTTGTTAAAGCTCCCTACTGTTACTGCTTCCCCCAGTCAGGCCAGGTGCTGTCGCTGCAGGTCCCAGTGGGCAGAATCAAGACCTCCTGGGTTAAGCTGGTTTTCTGAGGCCCACCCTATGCTGATGGGGAGAAGAATATGAGAGTTTATTCATTCATTCAGCAAAAAAAATTATTGAATACCTACGATGCACCAGGTATCTGCCATACTGAGAATACAGCAATAATTGAAATAAATCATACCCCCCCCCCAAAAAAAACAATTCTTCTTTCTTGGACTTCACATACTAGTGAGAGAGGAGGACAAACAAGATTAAGGGGAGCCATAGAATAAAAAAGCAAATAAATGAGGAGGAAAATTCCAAGTAATGATAAATGCTATTAAAATAAAGTCAAAGGAAAGGATAAAGACAGGAGTGGAATTTGGAGCTACTTTGGAGTGGATGGCCAGAAAAGATCTCTGAGGATCTGACATTTGAGCTGAGAGAAGGAGGGTATGAAGGAGCCAGGACAGAGAACTTTGGGTTGGAAAAAACCTAAAGGCAAAGGTCCTAAGGCAGAAAAAAGCTTGGCATAAGACAGGAAAACTAGGGGCACCTGGGTGACTCAGTTGTTAAGCGTCTGCCTTCGGCTCAGGTCATGATCCCACAGTCCTGGGATCGAGCCCCACATCGGGCTCCCTGCTCAGCGGGAAGCCTGCTACTCCCTCTCCCACTCCCCCTGCTTGTGTTCCTGCTCTCGCTATCTCTCTCTCTCTGTCAAATAAATAAATAAAATCTTTTAAAAAAAACTTAAAAAAAAAAAAAGACAGGAAAACTATCAGGGCCACAGGGGTAGGAAATGAAGAAAACTGGTAGATGGGCCAAATTAAGACAGAATCAGAGAAAAATAAGAAAACAATCCCCAGATTTTTCAAACCATTAATGTGGTGTAGAACAGAAAATTTCATGTGGTGATTAATAGTTGTTACTAAACAAGTTCAGTAGGACTGCTAGGACAACAGAGAACATAAAAACTCATCCTCCAATTCCAAAAAGCATTCTATAAGAGGTTTAGGTAGTTAAAATGACTGAGTGATCAGAATAAACTGAAGGGCTGTGAGGGGAGGAATAAGAGATTGAGTCTGTCTTGAGAAATTTACAAGACAATCTGCAAAAAGCAGAGGATATGTCACTTGAGAATGAATCAAGGACTTATAAAAAATTTTTAACTAAGTACAAATAAACATGAGACAAATTATATCTCAAGTACAAAGGAGAGAGTAAGAAACAAGTGAAATACTCAGGAAAAAGAGAGTGATTTTTAGAGTTTTCAAGTAGAGGCCAGATGTAAGATTTGCTTCTGGAATGCTAGAAAAGCATCAAGCAAGGCATTCCATGTGAAGGGAAAGAAGTGTGCTAAGTGTGCAAAAATGATTTGTGTTTTGCTACATAACAAATCATCATAAAATCTAATGGCTTAAGGCAATTTATTGTATTCTCTCACAGTTCTAAGGATTGACTGAGCTCTGCTGGGTGGTGCTTACTTGGGTTCTCCAATGCAGTTGGAGTAAGACAATGGCTAAGGCTCAGCTGAGCTGCTTATCCAAGATGGCAAGTGATGCTGGGTCTTGGAGGGAGCTCAGTTGGGAGCGTTTACCTGGAGTGCCTACAAGTGCCCTTTCCATGTTGCCTGGGCTTCTCCTAGCAGCAGCTCATTTCTAAGACAGGATGTCTCTTAAGGAAGTATTAACAATAGAACAAAGCAGAAGCAGTAAAGCTTATCACCTAGCCTCAGAAGTCCCATATAATCATTTTCACTGCATTCTATTAGTCAAGCAAGTCACTAAGATCAGCCCAGATTCAAAGGGAGGGAAATTAAACTCTATCCTTTGACATGAGTAGGAGCATGTATACTTGTGTAAAGAGGATCAGAATTCAGAAGGGCCATTTTTTACTACCTATTATGGTCTACTCTTGGGCCACCAAAATTCATGCCTCTCCCACTCACTCTCTTAACACTCCCAACATTTTTGTCCCACTGTATCATTGGGCTCCAAGATCTTGTCATTTCAGTCAGGTCCAGGTGCAGATGTGCTGTGTTTCCTTGGGTTTAGTTCCTCAAGTATGGTTTCTACCAATCTGAAGACTGTTAACTAAAGAGACAAATTATCTACCACATACACACCCCACACACTGATGAGAAAACTCAAAATAACCGAAATAGATACTGCCTTTCACAAAAAGACAAAATGGGAAGCACACAGCAGGTCCACAGCAGTTCCAAAATCCATTTGGGTGTGTGTTGCCCGTTTCTTGATAAAGGCATAGTCATGCTTCCTGGGAATGACTCACTGGAACTTTGGCTGCTCCTTCTAAGATGTTGGTTCTCCCTCTGAGTCATCCTTCCCCCATGAGAAAGAATAGACATCCCTGTAATAAGTACTTTTGTTCAGCCTGCCTTCTCCAGGTTAAGGGAACAAAATCTTTTCATTTTATACTATCCTATCTTTGCATACCAAGCTTACATAATTCCTTTAAAGTTCTGTGTGCTTCCTGTGTGCCAAATCATAATCCACTCCATTCAACAAAAGTTACACCCCTATTTTTTTCCAAAAAATTCTTGGCCTAAGCACCAAGGTTCCATGGGATAGTGACCTTAAGATAGGTTGGGCGCCTGGGTGGTTCGGTCGGGTAAGTGTCCAACTCTTGATTTCGGCTCAGGTCATGATCTCAGTGTTGTGAGATCAAGACCCACATCGGGCTCCACACCGGGTGTGGAGCCTGATTAAGATTCTCTCTCTCTCTCTCCCTCCCCCCCGCCCCTCTCCACCTCTAAAAATATATATATATTTTGAAGCCTTGTCTCATTGAAAATATCTAAGAGTCATACACTGAAGGTATGATCTTAAGTAAGATCATAGGGTAAGATCCTTCAGGGTCTTTATTTTCTAGCAGAGAAAGCATACCAGAATATTTTTAGAAGACCTGGTAAGCACACTGTTAAGTTTTCCTTCAGGTCACAACAAAGGGTCTCACAGGCATACTCTAGAAATCTGCATTTGTTACCATCATAGATTTGATCTTTGCTCAGATGTCACCACTGACTGAGAATCTTGTTGGGAGACACTGAAGGTGAGAAACTATTTTTTTTTAATACAGAAAACCGTGACTACTGTATATTTCCCCTAACTTTCCTTAAAAACCATTCCTTAAGTCTCTACAATCTATTCAAAACAATTTCTTCTTGAGTTCTTATCTCTCTTCTCATTTTGTTTTATCACCAGCAAACACACACACACACACACACACACAAAAACCTATTTGCCCATATCTAAATCTATTGAGCCAGATTCCTAAGTTCATTAGGTACATATATCAGAACATAATATCTGCTACTTCATTTTTGCCCCCAAATCTCATTTACATTTCTCTTTTGGCAACTTTATCCCAAAACCACACAGGGAAAAGAACAGTGGGAAAGAAACCAAGCTTAGTTAACACAGTACAAAACCATAATAGTTACAGAAGCACAAGCATTATTTTCCTCCTTTTGTTATAAGCTTGTCCCTCTTTTTCTACAAACACTGTGAAAATTAAAACTTCGTATTCCATAACAAATTCTGATTTTTTAACATGTCAATACTTTTAAGGAAGAAAAAACTATGAACATTTGCTGCAATATGTAGTCACTTAGTATCTTCCTGTGCACCTGTAAGACCCTTCTATTTCCCTCTTCTTATTTCTCAGGTCTGACTGCTCTCTAGTCAGAAATCCTTCAGTAGTTTTTCATCTGCTTATGTAATTATAAATGTTCTTTGTAAATGAATTTTAATCAATATAGAAAAGCAAAATGAAGCAAAAATCATTAGAAATTCTACAACACTTCAACATCCACTATTAATACTTTAGTGCCCATTGCCCATGGTTCTTTTAATGCACACACCCACACACACACACACACACACACTTTTACATCTTTCAGGGTAATTTTTATTGTGAACTTTTATTAACTCCTTCTTTCTTTACTTATGTGTTTGTTTTTCTTGTCTTCCCTCTACCTTTCTATAAATCATCATATCTCCATCAAGGTAATCAACATTAGAAACCTAGAATATAGTTTTCTGTGGCTTTCACTGTGTGTGTGTGTGTGTGTGCATGGTCAACCATGATTTATCTTTACTTTTTGAAAATCTCTCCAACTCAGTTCCTCAAAAAATTAAAAATAGAACTACCCTAAGATCTAGCAATTGCACTACTAGGTATTTACCCAAAAAATACAAAAATACTAATTCAAAGGGATACATGCACCCCAATGTTTATAGCCACAATATCTACCATAGCCAAATTAAGGAAATAACCCAAGTGGCTATAGACTGATGAATAGATAAAGATGAGATATATATATATATATATATATATAATTGTATATATATACAATGGAATATTACTCAGCCATAAAAAAGAATGAAATCTTGCCATTTGCAATGACATGGATGGAGCTAGAAAGTATTATGCTAAGTGAAATAAGTCAATCAGAGAAAGACAAATACCATACGATTTCATTCATATGTGGAATTTAAGAAATGAAACAAAGGAGCAAAGGGGGAAAAAAGAGAGGGAGGCAAACCAAGAAGAGACTCTTAACTATAGAGAACAAACTGATGGTTACCAGAGGGGAAATGGGTGGGGGGATGGGTGAAATAGGTGATGGGATTAAGGAAGGCACTTGTTGTGATGAGCACAAGGTGATGTATGGAAGTGTTGAATCACTATATCGAAACTAATATTATACTGTATGTTAACTGGAATTTAAATAAAAACTTGAAAGAAAGAAGAAAAGGAAGGGAAAGAAAGAAAGAAGGAAGGAAGAAAAAGAAAGGAAGAAAGAGAAAGAAAGAAAAGAAAGAAGAAAGAAAGAAAGAAAGAAAGAAAGAAAGAGAGAAAGAAGAAAGAAAGTCTCTCCAACTCAACAGGTAGAAGGTAGAGAGTTAACTTATTTCAATGAACTCATAATATATAAATCTTTATTCCTACTCGGTTTTGTATCTTGTATATGATAAAAGGAATAAAGAGCTCATTTTTACTTTCTTCCAAATGAATAGCCAATTGTATTCACACTGCTCATTACACGAAAAACTTGTTCCCATAAAATTTCCATATATTAAATCCCTTGTATACTAACTTGAACTCTCTATTTTATTTTTCCAGTTTATATTTCTGATACTATACCAATACCAGATTGTTTAATAATAGATTAATATTTTAATATCTAATAAGACCTATTTATTCCAACTGCTCATTTTTTCCTAACTTTTTTGGCTACCCTCTTTGATCATTCTTTTATATTCAAATGGTATCATTTTGTCCAAAGTGTTTTAAAAATATTGAGATTCTAGTTGGAGTTGTAGTAAATGTATGTATGAATCTGGTATTATTGACATTTTATATTATTTAGTCTTCCCAGCCAAAAGCATGGTGTCTTTCAGATTGGTTAATGGACTTCAGTAGATTTTATAGTTTTCTTCATATAGGTATAGTTTCCTTCTTCATAAGTTTATCTTTAACATTTCATAGTTTTCCTACTTAATGTGGTAGAGGAAAGCAAACAAGCCTAAGTCATAAACTTCATTTTTTAACTCTTTGATAACCAGTAGGAGCCATGACCAAGTTCTTAACCAGAATTATATTAAAGACCTGAGCTAGTGCAATCCCTGCATTAACAAAGACAAGATAATTGTCCCAGTTGTTGACCAGTTACAACATCAGGCCAGCAAAAATTATGAGTGAACCATAGCAAATCCATGGTCACTAATAGATACACAGATACAAAAAGAGCACAGTATTTACCCCATTAATTTGATTGGAACATTTTACAAGGAGCCATTTTATTTTAAAAATATATATTACTTTCATGGTTAAATGGTTTAAAATAAAATGCTGACTGGAGGCAAGGGCAGAAAAACCCAATCTGCAAATTTACAGATTTACATTTCACAAAAACTGTCTCTTCAGCAAACTGCCTCTGTCTTAATTAGAAATCACAAGTAACATTAGTAATGAAAGAAAATGTTGGTTCTCTACCTTGGATATCAAGTTCATAATTTTTAAAAATCTCATTCTGAAAAGTCAAAAATGCAATCATTTTCATTTGGAAGACTCTATAATCAAGGACTAACACTAATCTTTTGAGAGACAGTACAAATAGGAAGAACAGTGCATGAATTTTACTGTCTCTTCTTTCTGGTAATTGGTCTGTAGCTACAACCATTGTGTCCTAATTTCAAGACACATACAAAAAACAGATCAATTGGTTAGCTGAATAGTTTCAATCAAGATGTTTTTGTGTACCCCTGAATACCAACTTATCTTTTGATATTTTATTATAGTACTCTAGGGTTGGGATGAACTTAAGAGTCCTGAATCTTAGATATTTAAGCTCCACTTGATTTTATTAGGTATCTTTCCAATAAAAACATGCCATCCAACCAAAGTTGTATTAAGGGGCAGATAGGCTGGACAGCCAGAATGCCAGGTTGTAATGGACACAAAAATTCTTTAAATAAATTGAAAACATGGTACTAGTCAATAGAAGTTTTATATATGACTCCTTACATAACTGTCAAATTATAAGTGAATCCTTCCGTTTAGTTCCTGGTTTTAAACACATATTTTTTTTTCTGGAATTATATATATTCAAAATATTGTTTCTGTATACATCAATTCAGAAAAATATATACATTATTCATAATCCCTACTGCCTTTTATGGAGAATGAAGCCTTTCAATTGACAGAACTTTCAGTAGCTCTGTTAAAAAAAAAAAAAAAAGCTCACTCATTATAATGGCCTCTGACACACTTGAGGAAAATCTTACATGGTAGACAGAGGCCATGGTGAAATTCAAAATATTTACTAACCAGTATAGCAAAGATACCAGCTAACCAATACATCTTTCTCAGGGAAAAAAAAAAAAAAGTAAAGAACACTAACACATCCATCTATGCCTTTCTCTCTCTAGACTAAACATTCTTATGACTTTCAGAACTGACTTCATTATCATGGTTTCAAATCCTCTCCCAATGCTCATTATTCTCTCCCTCTCCCCAAAGACACAGCCCTGACTAGTGAAGACAATCATCCATATGTGCACCCACCAACAGGAAATACAGCAGCACCACCACCTCTCCTTTCTTAATACCATGATTTTTAAATAGTTAAAAATTATACTTCTTTTGGCAGCCTCATCATCCTGTGCCTTATGAGTTATCTTTCTATAAATAATCTTTTAATTTTATCTTATAACATTCACAGTTTGTGTCAAAAAACTTAATTAGAAAAACAGACACCTATCTGATGACTCGAAGAGGGAACCTGCCAAAGTCATTTGTCCTCTATCCCAAAATACATGAGTCAGAATACCCTTATATGTAATATATTTATTCTAACTGCTTAAATTAAAAATTGCTCAAAAGAAGTGTTTTTATACTTGCCAATTTAATTAACATTTCCATGACTGTGAGAAGCATCTTTTATACCAATGTTTAATTCACAGATCAGTAAGCACTAATGATAAGTGTATTACCATATCAACTTCTAGCAGTTAGGTATGTCAGTGACAGGCATCATAAAATTAAATAGATAACTAATATTCAAAGAGACTGCAAAAAAAAATATTGTGGTAATTACCAATGTTGAAAGTGAAGAGTTTTAATCAAATCATTTTTTTGGGTGACCATATTTTCATTAAAATATGACTTTGAGAAATCACAGAGACGGTTGCTGCTTTCAACACCAAATGCAAGTCTAATTAGTGCCTTTTTACTGCAATTAATAACTATTATATTCAGCATTCTTTAAATCAGCATAAATAAGTTCTCTCTGGCTTTTCTCTCTCCATCTCACTCTTTCCCCATTATGTTTCTCACTAAAGTTTGGTAACAGAGAAGAGTGTTGATTTCAGTTGAAAAAATAATTACCATTCCTACTGTCCCAGAGATTTCCTCATGACTAGGCAGAGTAGATATTTTGAAGAGACTTCCAATCCTTCTATTGCTTATGTTGTGGCTTTTAACAATTTCTGAAAGATGCCATCAGTTTTATATGATAGTATCTCCTAGTATAAGCTCATCAAAATCTTGCTTTCCATCAGTGCTCTGTTTATTTGAAAATATAAATTTTTTTTGTCCTCCTATTGAAATTGGATTTTCAGAAACAGTTTTCTTTAAATAGTACTTCATAATTTTCTGTCTACATTTATATCCTCTGGTATTTGCAAGAGGTGGTAATTATGAGCGTTAAATCAATATGTACTAATTCATTGTCTTAACCAAGATGATGAAGAAGAACTTTACTCATGTCCTGATACCATAAAATAGTATAATAAAAAGTATAATAGTAAAATAAAATAGCAATGGACTGGAAATGAGAAGACTTGAACTGGAATCTTGATGCCCCCACTTATTTTACTAGCTGTGGGATCATGTACACATTACTTAAACTCTCTAAGCCTCCTTTTCATTATTTACAAAATGGTGGTGAGTGTTAGAAAAACTGGATGTAGCATGTGAGAGAAAACAGGAGGTCAAGGATGATTAAACAAATTAAAGGATGATTTTGCTATTTACTGAGATAAGGAAGATGGTAGGAAAATAAGGAAAAAAATGGAGTTATTTTGATGTGTTCAATTTCAAATATCTATAATATATCCAAACCAAGATAGCAAGTAGGCAGTTGAATATACAAGTCTAGAGTTCAAGGAAAATATCTGAATTGAAGATACAAACATTACTCAGATATTAATAATAATTACTTCCACCCACTATGCACCAAACAATGCAACGGATGCTGGAGGTAAGTAATTTATTCCTCAAGACAAACTTTTGAGTTCATAATGAGTATTATTATCATTATTATTATTTTCTAACACTTAACACAGAGTCTGGTTATATAAGCTACCAAAATTTTTGAGTGTATTTTCAGTTTAGAAACAAAGAAGTCAAGACTCAGAAAAGAAACTTAAACACATCTAGTAAGTAGTAGAACCAGAATTCAAAATTAAATTTGTCTTGGGGTGCCTGGGTGGCTCTCTCCGTTGAGCGTCTGCCTTCAGCTCATGTCATGATCCCAAGGTCCTAGGATCAAGCCCCACATCAGGCTCCCTGCTCAGGGGGGAGTCTGCTTCTCCCTCTCCCTCTGCCTCTCTCCTCAGCTTCTACCCTCTCTCTCTCTCTCAAATAAATAAATAAAATCTTTAAATAAATAAATAAATTTGTCTTGAGTAGAGAGTGGGATGGCCGGCTTGCGAGCAGGCACCTTCATTTCACCCACGATGAAAGAATGACTTAAAAATGGGCGATGTTGAGAAGGCAAGAAGATTTTTGTTCAGACGTGTGCCCAGTGCCATACCATGGAAAAGGGAAATAAGCACAAGACGGGGCCAATTCTCCATGGTTTATTTAGGCAAAAGACAGGTCAGACCCCTGGATTTTCTTACACAGATGCCAACAAGAAAAAAGGCATCACCTGGAGAGAGGAGACATGGAGTATTTGGAGAATCCCAAGAAATACATCCTTGGAACAAAAGTGATCTTTGCTGGCATTAAGGCAGGGGAAAGGGGAGACTTGATAGCTTATCTCGAAAAAGCTAGGACCATAGGGGAAGGGAGGGAAAAATAAAATAAGCTGAAATCAGAGAGTGAGACAAACCATAAGAGATTCTTAACTACAGGAAATAAACTGAGTGTTGCTGGAGAGGTGGGGGGGGGTATGGGGTAACTGGGTGGTGTAATGAGCATTGGGTGATATATGCAACTAATGAATCACTAAACTCTATCTCTGAAACTAATAATATACTACATCTTAATTGAATTTAAATAAAATTGAATTTTTATTTATTTATTTTTAAAATAAGTTATTTTTTTTTTTAAATTTTATTTATTTATTTGACAGAGAGAGGCACAGCAAGAGAGGGAACACAGCAGGGGGAGTGGGAGAGAGAGAAGCAGGCTTCCTGCGGAACAGGGAGCCCAATGTGGGGCTCGATCCCAGGACCCTGGGATCATGACCTGAGCCAAAGGCAGACGCTTAACGACTGAGCCACCCAGGCGCCCCAAAATTGAATTTTTAAAAAAGAGCTACTAAGGAGCTAAGGTTGGCCACTGCCTTATTTATTACAAAACAAAAGTATCTCATTACTTCTTTTGTGTGTACCATATTTAAATTGATTTCATACACCAGAATTCAGACCATGAAGGGCTGATAGACTATTTCTTTTGGACAGTCCTGATTTAAATAATATTGGCTTGTGGTGAAATGAATATGATCAGCTTTTGGAACTTTGAAAGTAATTCTGGATCAGCAAGTGCTGCCACTGTTTTCCCTTTCAAAAGACATGACTGGAATTGATTAGTAATGTTCAGCTTTTCACAGAAATGGCAAATGCCAGCTCTAAACCTGGAGGAGATTGGTTTTATATTTAAATTTATATATAACTTGTTATATTAATATACTTAAATACTGAGGAAATCCCTTCACTGTCCAGAGAACAGCAAGACTCCGCTGTGTTTCAAGTCATGTTCGTTAGCCTAGTAAAGGCAAGGGCTGATGATAAGCCGGAAATGTCCACTTTATCTTTTTGGTCTTAACTATGCAGATTTAATTAAAATTCCTTGCATCTAAAATATTTCCTTTTGCTTAATGAAGGACATTTTAGTTTGGTTTATATATAATATTAAATAAAGAATATTTAACACTTCTCACATTTTATAGATGATCTATAAGGTCAGATGCTTTCAAAAGTCAGTATGACAAGATATAGTAGCAAACTTAGTTAATGAATCCTTTACTAAGTCAGACTAAGTTATAATTCAGGATTGTCTTCCAAACAGCTATTCAAAAACACAACTGTAGAATTACCATATATGTATGATTGGTAATGGTGCTTTTGCCAACTCATTAGAAGGATTAAAGTAGAAGAGGTATATCATCAGCATAAATTTGTAAATTATGTGATAAGGCTTAAGATAATTAAAAACAAAATCACAGATCATTAAAAAAAATTTGATTTGAATTCCAAATGATTATTCTTACCTTTACTGCAGAGGTCACATCAGCTACAAAGCAACTTCATATCCATTAGTTTATTTAATCTACACAATAACCATCTCAGGTAGGAGCAGATGAGAGACTAACACTCAGAGAAGCTGAGTGGTTTGACATCATTATGCCATCTGTTCACTATGCCAGGACTCTCTATCATCCATAGCTAAAGATGATCACATGAGCTAACCATGCAAAACCTTCTCATGTAAAGATACTTTCATACACTAACTATAGAAAACCTTCTACAATGGACCTTTTTGAAGACTGGTTTTGCAGCTTTCCTAGACTATTGTCAATCAGACTTCAAAACATTTTTATCATGCATAATGTAACAAGATAATCTATTACAGTTATCATTTGTGTTTTCTTCTTGCTTCTTTGAAGACCCAAAAGAATGAAAGAGATGTTGTTCTCTTCCATCTACTAGACAGCAAATGTACCTTGGACTCCTAGAGGTCTGGAGACTCTTGCCAAAGGGGAAAGTTAACAGGTCTCCATTTGGAAATGCTTCTGCTTACAGAGGCTATAGACTCTGGTGAGGGGCCTAGGGTTGACAGCCCTATCTGAGAGCAAGAGGATAACTTCTCTGAGCCTTGAGGAAATAAAATGTGTTTGAGATGTATGAGGGTAGAGACTGCTTTCTTGTACACAGTGCCCTGGATGAGGGGGAAGGTTTTGGACTGGGCTTTGGGACGTAAGTTAGTGGCTCTTCACTCTACCTACAATATTATTCCCACAAATAGTCACATTTCATCCAAGACTCTAATCACATGTCATGAGCTTCTGAAAGCCTTCCAATCACTCAAAAATATCTACTTCTTACATCCCATCACCTTCTCTCTTCTTACTTTGTCTTTTATTACTTTCCAGTTCTGATCTCAACCTGAAATTGTATAACATATATATTATACCTATCTATTTATATATTTATTTATGTAGAGGTTTAGTGTTCTTCTCCCCCACCAAAATTTACTCCCTTTGAAGGCGGGGATTTTGGTTTTTTCAACATTACATAATACACAGTAAGGAAACAATAAATATTTGTTATGTAATAAGTTTCCCATATTGCTTGAAAGGACATGAAACATGCAAATGGAATTTAGGGACCCCCAAAGTTTAACTTTTTGGAATTTTCAAATTTTTTTTAAATACTGTGTCTATGTGTATGTGTGTGTATATATATAACACAATATAGTTATCTAGTGTTTTGCTGTAGAATGTTCAAGTTGTCCCCAATTTTTTTGTTATTACAGACAACAGGGCTATGAAATGCTTGTACACATGTCCCAGCACACATGTTCAAGAGTTGCTCTAATCTATATGCCATAGAGATGAATTTGGAGGTCATGGGGAGTTTTTATATTGAACTTCATAAGACAACACCAAATTATTTTCCAAAGTGGGTGTATGCAGAGCTGGTACACACAGGTATAGATTTACCAGTTTTCAAAATATTGAAATAATTCCACATTTAAGAAATAGTGCTCCCCTGAGTCCCTTGAGGATCCCCGTATATTTTCTATGGCCCTAGGATGACTAAACTATCCTGGTTTGCCTGGAGCTAAGAGAGTTTCTGGGACAAAAGATGTTCAGTTTTAAACCAGAAAAGTTCCCAGCAAACAGGGACAAGTTGGTCACTCTACCCCACAGCCTCCTAGCCATCAAAGACCTTCCCGCAATTCAGAGTAACGTCTGACACTGATTAAATATGACTATTGTTCATTGTTGTACCTGCTTATACTCCCAGTGACAGATTATGTTTTTCATTTATCCCTCTCTTCACCATCACTTGTTATAGTCCTAATATTTCATTTTTATTATCCAGGGGTATAAAATGTATTTTCATTATAATATTTTCATTTTTCTCATGTGATTTATCATGTTTTCATAGGATAATTGGCCACATATGTGTCTTTATGAAAGTGTTTCACCAGGCCAGAGAATGACCAGGCTAAGTAAAATGGCTCCAGGCTGTTCAAAAATTTCATTTTCCAATAGTCTTTTAAAAACCAAAGCTTTCGGGTGCCTGGGTGGCTCAGTTGGTTAAGCGACTGCCTTCGGCTCAGGTCATGATCCTGGAGTCCCGGGATCGAGTCCTGCATCGGGCTCCCTGCTCGGCAGAGAGTCTGCTTCTCCCTCTGACCCTCCTCCCTCTCATGCTCTCTGTCTCTCATTCTCTCTGTCTCAAATAAATAAATAAAATCTTTAAAAAATAAAAATAAAAAATAAATAAAAACCGAAGCTTTGGAAAAATTCTCTGTTCCAGCTTTACTTAGACTGAGTGGAGCTCTGCACCTCCAAATTGGCCATCAAAGTTTATACCATGAGCATCAATCACAATGGCAAAAAAAGTAAATTGATAACCAATAGCCCTCTCCTACTTTTTTCAGATTGTGTAGGCCACCTGAGCATCCTGTACCATAGCAAAAAAGAAGACAGTGACAAATGAATTATGACTAATATTGCATATCTAGCCAAACTAAGATGGATAACTAATACATGGATTTTATTTTACTGAGAAACATATAGCAATATGATACTGTTGCACTTTCATCTTGTGGCCCATTTATACTCCCTGTGCTAGACTCCTCTGACCACCAAACTGAACACAGTATAATCTGCTCTAAATGTGTAATCCATACAAATTATTATATGTCCAAAATCAGGGTGATAATTAGTACAGCCTTGAAATAAAAAGCAAATCTAAAGGTAGTCAGAGACTGAAAATGAAGTGCCATGGTTGGTCCTCTTGTCTTTTAAAGTGTTTTAATTATATCGTGGAGAAAGAGGTAGGCTCAATGAAGGTAACTGAGGAAGGCTTCACATACTAATTGCTGCAACCCATGTGTGATCTCTAAAAACAGTGACATTTTCTGGTTCAAAAAGTTTTTGCCCTAGTTCCTTGGCTGAGAGGAATAAAGCATAATTTTAACCTTGCTAAACAATCTTTCTGTGGCTTTCATATTTGTGTATGATAACAAGTTTTTTGCTTGCTTCCATGATGTTATGTGTGAAAGAGAAAGAATTTCTTTTGCAATGTGTATGGTGCATTATTCACAGTACCGTGGTATGCAGATAGTGAGTAAGAGAGTATGCAGAGCTGGAGTAAGAGAATAAGTGGCTCACAAAACTACTGAGAATAAGCTTACTCTTGAGGAACATAAATTAAGAGGTTTGGAAAAGAACCATCCAATCCCAAAATACCTCCGAACTCCTTGTTTCAATGCCCAGAATTCCCTCATCCGACCCTCATTATTAGGCCTTGAAATTTCTCAACAAGAGCACCCTACGTATTTCTTTTTAAAGGCAACTATTTTCAGATTATGTGACTCAAAAATAACATAGTGGATGAGAAGGAAATGGCAGCAAAAACTGCATCAACCAACACAGAAGTAAAGTTCTTATAATTCCTATAAATATTCCATATGCCCCTCCTCAACTGACTGAAGAAGCATGAAGGAAACAAAGGCAAGGCTTATCTTCTTTTTATAACCCACCCTGATCAATACTACTAATGAGTCATTTCCGCCCCCCCAGCCCCTTTGCCACTTGTCATAGCCAAGTGATGATCTATTCTTCACTCCTGCATCTTTAAAGATCCCCAGTGGAGCCCAACCAGCATCTGACCATTCATTTACCAAGCCATGAGGATGGAATATCTGGCCTGTTTGTTCTAGTTGGTAAGAAATCTTACACAGCTTCATTTACTAAATACTACAAATGGGTTTTTTTTAACATATTATTATTATTAAAATATAAATAATTTATCCACAAAAATGAAATATAAAGAAACAGTTAAGAATTAGAAAACTACTTTTTTGTTAAAACCTGAATTACTATTCATGCTGAACATCTAAGGAATTTTAATGACTACTATGTAGATCATGTATTATTCTGTCATTTTCATATGCCATATCTTTTCATTTAAAGAGCTAAATCCAAAGTCACTTGGAGCAATAAGAAAAATACAACAAATCTCTACAAACATGGAAACATGTAAACCTATGCCTGGAAATGAAACTCCTTTTCTCTTTAGATGGGCTGATATTTGGAGGTGGGGACTTTGGGAGGTAATTAAGTTTAGATGAGGTCATGAGGGTAGTGCTCTCATAATAGAATTAATGCTCAGGGGCGCCTGGGTGGCTCAGTCATTAAGCGTCTGCCTTTGGCTCGGGTCATGATCCCAGGGTCCTGGGATCGAGCCCCACGTTGGGCTCTCTGCTCAGCAGAAAGCCTGCTTCTCCCTCTCCCACTCCCCCTGCTTGTGTTCTCTCTCTCACTGTGTCTCTGTCTGTCAAAAAATAAATAAAATCTTTAAAAAAAAAATAGAATTAATGCTCATAGAAGAAGAAGAGCTCCCTCTGTGTGTCTTTCCATTTCCACCAAGGAAAGGCCACATAAGGACATTATCAGAAGACAGTCATCTGTAAATAGGAAAGAGGACTCTTACCAGACACTGCATCAGCTGGCACCTTGATCTTGGATTTCTCAGCCTCTAGAACTGTGAGAAATAATGCTTGTCATTTCAGTCATTCAGTCTATGATATCCTGTTACAGCAGCCCAAGGTGCCTAAGACATCATGTTATACAAAGGCAGGAAAAATGTGCAGTTACTAATATATATGGTTATACACACAGAGACACCTACACACACATATAGGAAAATAAACATCCCCCCTATTTGAAAGGAAGAGAGAAGTCAAGCATTTTATTTTTTTTTAAATTGAATGAATCAACAAAATCGCATACATAGGATTAACACTGGGAAAAAAAATAAAGGATTTGGCATAAATCTAATTAGTCATATCAGCAGAGAGAGGTACAGGTTGGTCTTAGTAAACACAGGGTGGTTTTTGAGTGCAAAGTAAATAAGTGCACTGAAGTACAATACTAATCACATTTGTTCTAAGATTGACCTTACAATAATTAAAAATTGATGCTTGCAACATAATACAGCTGTGCAATCATATTTAAACCTAATCATTTCATAGAGAGAGGAAAGTTGTACAAAAAGGTCAAAAACACTTTAATTTCATGACAGTAAATTTACTCTTTATTCCCAAAGTGAAAATGTCTAATTTCTAAAAGAGCAAACCAATAATTACTTATTATAAAGCTATTTTAGTCAATACTTAATTTCTCTATATTGATTAGTGTTTAGACATTTAAAATGTACCCTACAGCAAGAATATGTGTTTACAATACTATTCTCTCTACTGATGTTTGTAAGTATTACAGGTATCGATTTAAGACATCTCAAAAATGCCAAACTTAATAGAATCATGTGAAACGGGGTTTGATTCTTTTAAAACTGGAATTTAATTTTTAAATGTTTGAATAATAGTGTCCTTAAAGGTCTCTGTATCATGATCACTATTTCTGCCATTACATATTTTAATGATGAGTGCTCGATTAAACAGTGCATTATAAATTCCGCCCCTCTCCCAAAAGTAATAGAGAAAAAAAATATAAAAATGATCAACTCTAGCACTCACAACTGGAACAAAATATTTTCTCTTTATGTACTTCTGATTATTATTCTCCCCCTTAACTTGCATTCTGTGTAACTTAGAGCTCTTTGCAATAAAACAAAATGATGCTTCATCAGGATGTTACTGGGAGTACCAAGGCAATTTACAAACTTTCTATCATTAAGTATGAGAACATCACTGTGAGGCAGGTATTAATATAACACTTCTCTCTTGAGGAGTTCAATGCACTTTACATAACTTTACTTTATTAACTCTTCCTTGAGCTGGGCAAAAAGGCTAAGTAAGATACTTCGCCAATGTACCTCATATCCAATGATGGCATAAAAATAGAAAAGACTCTATCCAGCCACAAACTTTAAGTTCATTTTTACTTCTAATCTGAAGTTATGACTAAAGACAAGGTCTCACTCAATATATTTGGCTTTTGTTAATACTGATTTTTTTAACAGGTTTCAATTTCATAAATGTGAAGTCAGAACTAAACACCTAAAAGAGTATTGATCCTATTAATTTTTTTTTTTAGGTATTTTATTCTTTTTTTTTCTTTTTTAAATTTTATTTTATTATGTTATGCTAATCACCATACATTACATCATTAGTTTTTGATGTGGTGTTCCATGATTCATTGTTTGCATATAACACCAGTGCCCCATTCAATACATGCCCTCTTTAATACCCATCACCAGGCTAACCCATCCCCCCACCCCCTCCCCTCTAGAGCCCTCAGTTTGTTTCTCAGAGTCCATAATCTCTCATGGTTCGTCTCCCCCTCCAATTTCCCCCCCTTCATTTTTCCCTTCCTACTATCTTCTTCTTTTTTTTTAACATATAATGTATTATTTGTTTCAGATTCAACAGTCCTACACAATTCACAGTGCTCACCAAAGCACATTAATTCTTAAGCAGTAATTCTTTCTGAAGATGGAAGAAATTCAAGGGTAACAATCAACTTTTCTCTCTATTAAAATACATTAGAAATTATGAAAGCAGAATATGATCCTGCGGACAGGCATCGCAACGTCTTTAAGTAAATCTATGCCTTTCTTAGCAAAAGTGGGACAATGCACAAATGGATACAGCCAGATGAGAGATACAAAGTGAAGGGCATAGAAACACTAATAACATGTAACAGTGCTTACCAAGTGTCAGCCACTACTTTAAGGAACCCACATGTATTAACTCATTGCATTCTCATAACAACTCCCTAAGGCAGGTAATATTATCCCCACTTGATAGATAAGGCACTGAGGCTCAGAGAGCTGAGCCTGCCCCAGGTCACAAAGCTACTAAGTAGCAGAGCTGGGCTACAACCCAGAAAATATGATTCCAGAGTCCAGGTTCTTAGCCAATTTCCTAGAAAGGAAGAAAGCTGTTCCCAGAGGCCTCAATCCATGATATACCGTATCCTAGAGTTCCAAGTCCATAAGCTCTCTCCATCCAATTGCAACATTTCCTGCCTGGCGTCAATCTCACAATCAACAGAGAACAACTGTTCAAGTTTGTGTATTGTGATTTCAACATATGACACTAGTATTTAGAAGAGGGTCACAAGGAGGCAGTATAGTATAATCAGGAGTACGCTACTTTAACAGGCTGCCATTAGGCAAGTTACTTCCATCCAAGCTTCATAAGATAGAGATAACGGAACTTACTTCCTGATGCTGTAGTCAGAATTAAACCGGTTAATATTGTTTAACACAGGGCTCACGTGTAGTAAGCACTCAATAAGTGGTTGCTATTAAGTTAATATAAAGTAAGTTAATATAAAATTATGTGTGACATTCTCAAAACTCTGAAATTCAGAATTAACAGTGAATTTAGCATATCACAATACTGGTGATAAACTAAATTTAATTGATTCTTTTACCAAATATATGTTCTAGGCATTATGCATGATTTTATTTAATCCTCAGAATAAACCTAGAATTGAAGTGTGGTTATGCCACTTTTAGATAGGAAAATAAGCTTAGAGACTTTACTTGCCCACTATTTTGCCAATAGCAAAATCATGTGATCAATTAACTAGATGTTTCCCACAAAGCAGAATGAAAACCTGTAAGCAGGGAGATTATTTGAAAAATTCTTCTCTCTCAAAATATAATGAACCTGAAAAAGTTCCTGGACTAAAGTTCACCTTGTTTAGCTTTGCTATAATTAGAGTAAAGCTGCACCCAGAGAGTAGTTAGAACAGAGATGATAAAGAGCAAAAATACTGCCCCGAAATATATCCCCCATGCCCAGCACATACCAGGTGCTTCTGCTCCTTCCATCAGAGCCACAAAGGAAAAGAGCAGGAGCCAACATTAGGTAGGAGCTTTCTGAGGGGACAGTGTTAGAGGGAGGCAGGCAAGAACTCTGCACTCAGGGGCTGAAGCCCCAGCCAAAGGGAAGTAAGACTGCGATACTGTAAAGCAGATTTGCCTTGAATCAGCTTCACCTGCACGCAAACATCCTGTAGAGGTCTGCTTTTGGTCTATTCATAGAAATCTGCAGAAAAAGAGAAAATACATTACATTAGTCTTTCTCTGACCTCCCTGAACCTTGACCTACCCCTATTCCCTAAATTGGAAATGTCTTAGTTATGCAAAACAAAAATACCTCCTGCTGAATTAGGACACTATTTCCTCTTTCTCTCTTAATGCAAATAAAAAGGTTTTGTCGTTTCCATGTCCACTGTATATACAAAGAAAATTACCTATCATTCTCCTTTAAAGAATATGATTCAGGACTGATTATAATATATACTTTATTTCTACAATGACTGAAAAAAAGCTTTAAGTGAAAGAATGGAATTTTCACTGGCTAACATACAAGCCAATACGGAGGATGAGGCAGATATAAAGTAATTACATATAAAAAGAGTCACAAGCACAATGATACAGAGTTCTTTCACACAGGTGTGGGAAAAAAGTGAAAAACAATCAACCCATATGTCAGCAAGAAATAGAACTGAAAAAGTATCCATATTATCTCAAGAACTCTAAGAGCTTGTGTTCCATTATCCATTATCAGGCAGCATGCAACCTAACCATTTCTTCCATGTTTAGAATATATGACCTCTCTTGATAACTCATTCAAACTTTTAATAATCATTATATGAAAGTAAACCTTTTCTTACCTAACTCCAATCATTCATATGACATGACTGAAACACCTAGCATGATGCTGACCACATACAAGGTACTCCATAAACCCTTGTTGATGGTATGGTGATTTCAACTATTTTCCTTTTCTCTGACCTCAGTGGAGACAGGAGAAAAGCTTAGACAGAAACAATGGCAAATGGTTAGATATAAGAGGAAGTTGATGAGGGACAAATGCAGAGTAGAAGTGAGGAAAACAATGTGGAATGACTCACTGTGCTCTAGTACAGTATGATCTATTTTGGAAGACAGAGCCAGCCACCAACAAAATATGCACTGCAAAACAAAACTTGCTAAAGCATACACTCAGAAAATTAACTGCTTCACTGCTTTCTCACTCAATTCCATGGAAATAATTCCCAAATTATCAATCTCTTTCTAACCCTGACCTCTCCCAGAATTCCTGTTCCACTGGGGTGGTAAGATGGGATATTCTTTCTCCATGATTCACTCTGTCTTTCCTCCTTGGCTTTGCTGCTAATATGGAAGGTGTCTTTGGTGAGAGAGTGAAGAGAACCATTGTGGGTTGCCATAGTGACCCACTGACATTTTAGTAGGAGTAGTAATCAAAATTAACAAGGAAAAATGTTTACTTGTCTTACAGTTTCTTCAGTCTCTTGAATCTAACAATGTATAGAAAAGACCTGACAACGCTCATGCTAGAAGTTAGAAATTCCTGAGGGAGGGAGTAGAGGCATCACTGGAAAAAGTAAAGTAAGCGATTGGTTAACAGTAGGACTCTGGTAATGGAATGGACTTGCCTGTTATCCCCTGCAATAAAAGATCCAACAAAGGGATTAAATTTGGATACCCTGGAAGCACCTCAAACTTAAAATTTCTAAAATTAAACTTCCCCAAGAACCAGTTTCTGCTGACTTCCTTGTTTGTTAAGGGTACACTTGTTCTCTCAGGCTCCAAATATGAGTCATCCTGTCTCATTCCTCACCACCCCCCACCATATCTAATTAAACACCAACTTGGGTCTGTTTTTCTCCTCAGCACTTTTTTGCAACTTTCTGCTGCTTTCTGTTCCCATTGCTTCATCTCGAATTTGGTTTTGACCTCACACCTGGCTCCCTGACACTCTTGTTTTGGTGTCAGCTCAGATGCCCTCCATTCCCGTAAGTCTTGCTTCGCCTCCTCACAGATCCCCCATCAGAAGTTTTTCCTGCTATTCTAGAGCCTTCAGTTGTCTTCATTTTACAGGAAAACATACTGCTTCTTATCATACTTATTATATTTATTCAAGGATCTTACTTTCCCCACTGGGCTCTCTGCCCTTGCAAGAAAGAACCATGTCTTACTTGTCTTCTTATATCTCTTAGCGCATGGCATTCTGCCCCTCATATACTGAGCGTTCAGGAGCTATTTTATGTGAACAAATGCAGAAACAAAATGACTTTTCCAGATATTGTTTTCAAACAGTGCTTTTCAATCTTTAGAGTGCTACAGAAATACCTGTGATGTTTATTCAGATATTCTGATTCAAAAGATCTGACCTGAGAACCAAGAATGTATATTTTAAGTGATTCTTTTTTTAAAGATTTTATTTATTTATTTGACAGAGAGAGAGACACAGCGAGAGAGGGAACACAAGCAGGGGGAGTGGGAGAGGGAGAAGCAGGCCTCCCGCTGAGCAGGGAGCCCGATGTGGGACTCGATCCCAGGACCCTGGGATCATGACCTGAGCCGAAGGCAGACGCCCTACGACTGAGCCACCCAGGCGCCCCTATCTTAAGTGATTTTTAAACTAAAATTCCATTAGTTTCCATGGCAAAAAAGGTGCTACCTATGCAATTCATAGTCCGAGATGTTGAGATAGAGCCCACAATATTATTCTAAAAAAAAAAAAAGCTTTAAAAAACTGCACACCTCAAATTAGCAAAATACACAGATATCATTTGGAGTTAATTTGTTTTTATTTTAAGGATCATTTACTAGGTCAAATAAATCAAGCAAGATAATATTTCAGTTGATAGTTTCTACTGAAAAAATTTCCATTCCAAGCAAAAAAATCGTTCCTAGAATGCACTAACGACAAGTGCACAAAAATAACAATCTCTTTCTCTACAGAAAGGGTTTTGGTTTGCGACAGAAAGTTTGTTGTTTCCCCAAAATTCAAAAAAAAAGTGACTTTAAGATTGCACAATGGTAAGGGCACCTGGGTAGCTCAGTCAGTTAAGCATCTGCCTTTGGCTCAGGTCATGATCGCAGGGTCCTGGGATCGAGCCCCACGTCTGGCCTCCCTGTTCAATGGGGAGCCTGTTTCTTCCTCTCACCCCAGCTCATGCTCTCTATTTCTCTCTCTCTTTCTCAAATAAATAAATAATATATTTTAAAAAAAAGATTGTACAATGGTAAATGGTAGAAAGTAAAAAAAAAAAATTATTTTCCCTCTCTTTATAATAGAACAGAACTTCTACTTTGTCTATCCATAGTCTGGCCTCATCTTGCTTTTTTGCAACCATTTCCCATCTGTGTCAAGTTTACTTGTACCTTGGAACCCCACCACAGAGTCTGTGTGCTTTAGCATAGTTTGAGTTCTTAGAGATACACAGGTTCTTAGGGAAGACACTTCCCATGCAAGGAGAGTAAGTAAACATAGGGGAAAATGGAATTTTTCCTTAAGAAGTCCATGAATTCAGAGAAAACTATCTTTCCTATAGAATTTGGAGATGGACAGTATAAATTATATCTAACTATAAATTCTAACAATTTACATTTTATTACAAAAATACTTTTACAACTAATATAAAAAAAGAATATTTTTTCTTTAAGGCATTAACTCTAATTCTAAAAAGATAGCCAGGGGGTGCCTGCTTGTCAGTCCGGTAAGTGTCTGCCTTCGGCTCAGGTCATGATCTTGGGGTCCTGGGATCAAGCCCTGTGGGACCGGGCTCCCTGCTCAGCAGGGAGTCGGCTTCCCCCTCTCCCTCTGTCTATCCCTCCCCCAACCTCTCTCTCAAATAAATAAAATCTTTAAAATACACTCACAGAGAAAGAGAGAGCCAAAATAAATAATCTTGCATATAAGAAAAATCTGTGTATAAGGTTTAGTTACATTATTTTTAACAGCAAAGTAACTATAAGTGTCCAAAAGTAAAAGACTGATTAAACATACTATAATTTATTAATAAATTGACATAGTATATAATCACTAAAATGCTGTATAAATCTGTTCAATAAAATAATATTTAAAAATTTTAAGAACCTGATTACAAAGGACTATACAAAATATTATAACATTTTACAAGACACATCAAATCATAGAAAATAAACACTAGAAAGACATTCACCAAAATGTCAATCATGGTTGTTTCTGGCTTTGGGGGTTACTGTTTTTTAATTCTGTTCTTAACATTTTATTTATTTTATACATTATAATAAATGTAATATTTTTGTAACCAGTGCACAAAGAAGGAAAAGTCTGGATTGTAGTGATACCTGGGTCACCTTGAGCAAATTGCTTAAGGTCACTCAACCAGTTAGTTACTTCATCTAAAAAGGTGGGCCAATAATTGTACCAACTTTACAGAGTTGTGTAATAATTAAAATAAATGATATAGGGGCACCTGGATGGCTCATTTGGTTAAGTGTTTGCCTGTGGCTCAGGTCATGATCCTGGGGTCCTGAGATCAAGCCCGGCATTGGACTCCCTGCTCAGCAGGGAGTCTGCTTCTCCCTCTCCCTTTGACCCTCCCCTGCTCATGCTCTCTTCCTCTCCCTCAAATAAATAAAATCTTTTAAAAATATAAAAAATAAAATAAAGGATATAATACATGTAAAATACTTAGCACTGGTACATGAATAAATAGGAGTTTGAAAAGACCAGCTAAAGGGGTTGTATTGGAATTTCAAGTTTCCCCTCTTTTTTATTCTCAATCATTTTAACCATCAAGCCAGTCTACCCTTCAGTTCAAACTCTTCTAAATCAAATAAATGTTTCACTAATATGTGGGGGTTTGTTGATTCAAAGAACGTAACTATGGCTGTGGCCCAAGTTGATATTTTCCACTAGCTGCACTGCACATTGGTGGTTTCGATAAATGGCCATAATAGCCAACAGGGGAAAGAAAAGAATTATCTTTCGAATCCATGCTCTTCAGGAATTCTATGAAGGAAACACGTAATTGCTAGAATTTGGCTGGTGTATTGTCACCTGCTTCTCCCTCTCCCACTCCCCCTGCTTGTGTTCCCTCTCTCACTTTTAAGAAAAGTCATGGGACTTCTAATGGTAGAAAATGGTCCAGACCTCAGGTTTGTATGTCATCAAATAAAAATAAATCCTTTAAGCAACGTACTCTAATGAAGCCATGTTTTACTTCTGGGTACACTTTATTCATTTTAACTGGAAAAAATATATTGTTATTCGGTATAATTATTATACTTTCATTTTTCTTGGATGTATGTATCACTGTTAATCACGTAATAATCTGACTGAAAACATTCACAAGTTCAGGGATATACTCCTTCCTTCATTCACACAACAAATATTTTTTGGATACTTAGTATGTGCTATTCACAATGTAGACACTAAGGACACAAGGAAGTTCTCTTCTCATGGAGCAGAACATAGTGGGAAAAGATTAAACAAATAATCCCATGAAAAATATGTAATAATAATGTAATTGATGGTACAAAGGAGAGGCAATACAGTACCAGGTGAAGAGTACAGGGTGTTGAATTGGAAGCATCAAGCTGTTAAGATTCTGAGAATTCTCTACCATGTAAAGAGGTTTCTCTTTCACCCCTCCCCTCCATCTCCACCTCTCACTCTCAATCTATGTGTGTGTGCATAGGCGTTGCGTCCTCAATGTCCATCTTGGACTATCTGCACCCATGCTTTAACTCTGTAAGGTGAAAGTGTTAGGGGTGCATATTAGTTTGCTAGGGTTGTCATAGCAAAATACCACAGACTGGGCACCTTAAACACACATTTTGTTTTCACAGTTCCAGAATGCTAAAGTCTAAGATCAAGGTGCCAGCAGGACTGGTTTCCTCTGAGGGCTCTCTCCTTGGCTTGCAGATGGCCAGTCTCTTGCTGCCTCTTCACATGGTTTTCCCTCTGTGCTTGCCACCCCTCATGTCACTGCCACCCTTTATGGGGACACTGGTCAAGTTAGATTAGGGCTCCACCCAAACAGCCTCCTTTTAACTTGATCACCTCTTTAGAAACCTTGTTTCTAAATACCATTATATTCTCAGGTGCTAGGAGTTGGGATGTCAAAATATGAATTTTGCAGGGACATGATTCAGCCCATAGCAGGGTATTAGGGGACAGAGTTGCCACATACGGTAATGCCAATTACACAATGCACAGCTCCAGGATGTGTCGTCCACATCACAATTATCAATTTTTCTCAATTTTTATGGAAAATTTTCTTGCAGAAAGTTTTTTAATTAAAAACTTCCTGGAGAAAGATTTACCTTTTTCTGGCTTTCACAAAGGACCTCTTGGGCTAGCACTGTTGCTCTGTGGTAGGAAACCCTTCCCGGACCCCATTTGCCCTTCCCTCCACTCCTTCTTTGAAGAGTGATTTTGGATGATTGATACAGAAGGAGCTCCATGAAGGTCCTATGTCTACACTCCCATAATAAAGGCAATGTGGGGTAGGATTAAACAGACAACTTCTAGAGTAACATGACCTAGGCTTCAACTCCAGTCCTACCACCGTGTGACCCTAGGCCTTATTTAATGCATGTGTGCCTAAGAATCTTCATGCATAAAATAAATGTACCTACTTTTTAGGGTTAGTGTAAGAATCCAATAAGATTACACCTACTTATAAAATGCTTTGTTTAAATAAACATGCAATAAAAGCTGATGATGATCTGAATGTAGTTTCAAGAGGGCTGCAACTACACTCCAGTACATATCAAATACCTGACAGAACTGGCATGGAGAAGATATTCCAGACTCATTAAATGAATGAGCTTCCTAAAGGAATTAAGGCCAGACTGCAGAATTCCTATCTACAATGGAGAGTGGGGCTCTCCTAAGTCCATACATCCTCTAAACTGCCTAGTATGGGATCTTGTGTCCAAGAGGTTCCAAAATGTTTGCTAGGTTGTCATCAGGTTAAACAAACAGAAAATAGGGACACATGGGTGGCTCAGGTGGTTAAGCATCTGCCTTCGGCTCAGGTCATGATCCCACGGTCCTGGGATCGAGCCCCACATCAAGCCCCACATCAGGCTCCCAGCTCTGCAGGAAGCCTGCTTCTCCCTCTCCCACTCCCCCTGCTTGTGTTCCCTCTCTCACTGTGTCTCTCTGTCAAATAAATAAATAAAATCTTTTTTTTAATTTTTTTTAAAGATTTTATTTATTTATCAGAGAGAGAGAGAGCACAAGCAGGGGGAGTGGCAGAGGCAGAGGGAGAAGCAGATTCCCCACCGAGCAGGGAGCCCAATGTGGGGCTCGATCCCAGGACCCTGGGATCATGACCGGAGCCGAAGGCAGCCGCTTAACCAATTGAGCCACTCAGGTGCCCCAATAAAATCTTTTTAAAAAATAAATAAAAAGAAAATATAATAATATAATTTTTACCATTGGTCTTTTTCTGGGTGATTTTCCCTTACGAGACAAAGAGCTCCTTGATTTATGAGAAGAGCTATGTGATTACAAATGGCTGTGCTGGAGTTCTGGTAGCACAACAGTGTGACTAGTTAATGCCCCTGAACTGGACCCTTCAAAACCGGCCCGAATGGTAACTTTTATGTTATGTATATTTTACCACAACTTTTTTTTAACGTCCACTGTGATTGCATGATGAGAAAAAAGGGAAATTTTTCTACTGAAATATAACGTTGTTTTGAGAATCAAGTAAGATACCACAGTGCCCGGCTCATGGCAGAAGCTTGATAAAAGTTAGTTCCCCTTAACTCTAGGAAACAAACTGAGGGTTGCTGGAGGGGAGGGGGGTGGGGGGATGAGGTAACTGGGGGATGGGCATTAAGGAGGGCACGTGGTGTGATGAGCACTGGGTGTTACACACAATTGATGAATTGTTGAATGCTACATCTGACACCAATGATGTACTCTATGTTGGCTAATTGATTTAAATTTAAAAAAAAAATTTGTTCCCCTTTCCATTAGTTCTAGATCACAACTGCCCTTGATGGTGACAGTCACCCAGAATGCCCACTGTAGTTCCTATTGCCAGATAAAAAGTCTCTGAGGGGAAAAATATCTCCAGCCCTTGTAATGTTTCATGTCTTGATACTGTAGATGGTGGCAACTACCCCTCTGGAAGAAACCCTGCAGCTTGGTCTTTGTTACAGTCAACTTTAATACCATAAGTTGTAAAGTATCATAGGAAGTGCGTGACACTATTAAAAGAAGACATGCCATTTACTGTCCATTTTGGATAGGCATCTGTAACACTTGTTTCAAAGTAACACAGATTTTTTTCAATTACAGCTCTAGTGAATTTATGTGCCTCTTTCTAAAGTAATTCTGTAGGAGTTGAGGGATTAGAAAGTAGAGTCATTAACTCTTTCTTCCGAGAAAAACCACAAGAACCTACAAAGAAGGAATGAAAGATATAAATAAGAATTTCCTATTTAATGCACGGCCAACAGCTTATTTTAAAAGATATATTCCTATTCACCTATTATCATTCTCCTTGAATTTGACTATATTGTTAAAAAAAAAATCAACATATTCTTTCACAGACCTGTACCTCTGAAACAAATAATACATTATATGTTAAAAAAAAAAGAAGAAGAAGAAGAAGAAGATAACAGGAGGGGAAGAATGAATGGGGGGAAATTGAGGGGGAGATGAACCATGAGAGACTATAGAAGTACTTTCTGGGCAGAGATGAGGGTTCTAGAGGGGAGGGGGGTGGGGGGTGGGTTAACCTGGTGATGGGTATTAAAGAGGGCACGTACTGCATGGAGCACTGGGTGTTATATGCAAACAGTGAATCATGGATCACTACATCAAAAACTAATGATGTAATGTATGGTGACTAACATAACATAAAAATAAAAAAAAATTAAATTAAATAAATAAAAATAAAATTTAAAAATTTAAAAAATCAACATATTCTTGATTGCCTGAGTTTAAATAAATCATGGCATGATCCTGAGAACTTGGCAAGAACATCAATGATTTTACATCTGGTATCACACACCAGCTGCATGTTGAGGGAATGAAAAGCTTTTCTATTTCTTTACCTTGCTTCATTAGTGAATATGTGGTGATGCATGCATTACCGCGTGTGTGCAGGCTCAGCTCCCCATATGGAGGGGCGTCCAGCAATGTCACAAAACTCATGCATCATTTGCTATGATGCTGAATTTTTGAAAATAATAAGATGATATTTTTACTGAAATCTTTTTATCTATGAATGGACATATGTTTTTTGTTGATAAAGCTATATACTTAATGTATATTGACAGAACCTGTTGCAAAAATCTCTAATGGAGAAATAACTTTAGCTGTCACAGTTGAACATATGTACAGTATGGTACCCATCTTCAAATCATCATACAGTAAAAAACAATAATTTCCTTGCCAAATCTATGTCCAACACATTTTCTACTTAGTTCTTGACAACTATACTTCTTACTGGAAAAATATCTGCACTGCGAGCTTTGTGGTTATCTAATTAAAGAAATCTTTATCTGTCCTCACTCTCATCACAGTTACTTGCCTTATGTTTGCATATTGTAAGTTTAACAAACACCTCTTCTTATTAGTTATCTATTGCTGGGCAACAAATTACCCCAAAATTTAATGGCTTAAAACAACAACTTATTGTCTTGAGCTTTCTTTGGGTCAAGAAGTTAAGAGTGGCTTGGCTGGGCACTTACGGCTCAGAATTTCTCATGAGGTTGCCGTTTAGGTGCCAGAGCTGCATTTGTCTTAAGGTTTGACTGTGGCTGAAGGATCCACTTCCAAGATGGCTCACTCAGGTGACTGGCAAGTTGTTGTTGACTCTTGTGGCAAGAGACTATCTGTCCTTTTAATGTAGAACTCTCTAGAAAGCTCCTTAAATGTCCTTATTACATGACATCTGAATTTGTCCAGAGTGACTGATCCAAGAGAACAAGGCAGAAGGGGCACCTTCCTTTACAACGATGCCATGAAAGTCATGTGCTGGCACTGCCACCGTAGTCTATTATTGGTCACACTACCAACTGGCACAATATAGAAGGGGACTGCATAAGGTCCTAAATATCACAGGTAAAAATCTTTGAGGGCCATCGTGAAGGCTGGCTACCATACTCCTAAATAGTTGTGGTTTTTTTTTCAAATTTATAAGTTTTTACCGTGCATACACTTCTATTTGGTTGAAATCTGATTTTGCACACGTTCCACTTTTCTGTCTTGGCAGAACATTAAAACATCAGCATGAAAGTAAAAATAGAGGTTCTCAACCATAATAACTTATCAATCTAAAAATTATAAGCCCATCCATATTTAAATAAAGAAAAGCATTTTTCTGATCTAACAGCAAAGCTCTTTGTAATCCACTGAAAGCACTTGCCTAATAATAAAACAAAAATCACTTTAAATCATTGGTTAAAATTATATAGATCAGGAAACTAATTACTGGAAGAGATTTCACTGTTTCATCTTATTCAATATTCTGAGGTAATACCGATCATTAATCTCAAAATAAAGTACTTTTTTTAAACAAAATAAAACTTCTGCATATTTCAAGTTTCAAAACTTCTGAAAGCCTTTAATTAATGATATCTTAAAAGAAGAAAATTATTTTTATGGGTTTTTAAAGCAATGAAAAGGAAATATTTATGCAGAACTTATCACTAAGCTATTTACAGAATCTTTAACTTGGTACCTGCTTTATTGATTCAACAAATATATCTGAGCACCTTTTGCTTTGAGATACTCTGGGGATATATCAAAATCTAAGCCAAGGCCATTGCCCTCAAGGAGTTACACCTTGTTAGGCTGACAAGACAGGTTAACACATACTTTAATGCTAAACATTGTACACTAAGTTTCATAAGAGAAGGGAAAAGTGCACTATGAGTTAGAAGAGGGAGAAATCAATTTTAATTGGCAAACCCAGCAAAGCATACGGAAAATAGTCATTTGAAGCAACTCTTGAAGAGTGAGTAGTAGAGTGGTTACTACAATGAAAGGAGCAGCAAAATCAAAGTGTAAGTGGAGGAAATCATGAAGTACATGATTCATACACCACGCCTTCCCCATTGTAGGACATTCTCCAAATATTCTTCTATTCCACACTCCCACATTCTCCATATTTCAAGGTGAGAGTCAAAGTAGATTCTGCTGCTCTGATGACTATGTCCTACTCCTCTTCCATCCTTCATCCAGTGCAACACTGTCATTACCTTCTACTGGCTTTTTGGTTCACATTTTCGGAGTCTGGTTTTCCTGACATTCCATCCATACTATAATTCACACACTATACATTCAGTAAGTTCTTTTTTTTTTTTTTTTGCTGTAATTAACCAGTGAGGGTTTCTATATAAGATTTAAAATTTTAACTATTCTGATAACAGCTACTGTGTCAGATTGCATTTTCCAAAATGACCACAAAAATAGCCTGAGCTGAGGTCTTAGCACTAGCCACCTTCTGACTGCCACCAAAAGACTGATCTCTAGTGAGAACTGCCTAGTCGAGCCCAGTCCACCCCAGAACCATCAGAGGTAATAATGAATGCGTTGTTGTTTTTTTAAGCCATAATGCCTTGGAGTGATTTGTTTCAGAACGGTAAATACTGAGGAGAGATTTTGATACCCAGAAGTGGGGCACTGCCATAACACAATCCTACCACAGGTAGCATTACCTATAGGACCAGGTTGCAAGCAGAAAGTGGGATGATATTAAGGAGATTGTTAGTAGAAACCTAAAGAGCCTCCATGAAAGTATTATGGAAGCCTAGAGGGCTTCAGGGGGGCTGTCAGCGAGGGCTCAGGCAAAATAAGGGAAATATCATGGGAAGCAGTAGGAAAGAGCTCCCTTGTTATGTAGAGGGGAAAGTATGGCAGCACTGTAGTCTGTGGTCATGTGGAAAATAGGAAATGTACCTAATGAACTCCAAGATCTAGCTAATGGAGCTTTTCAGGCAGAATACTGAAACTGCCACCTGGCTTCTTCTCAATGCCTATGATAAAATGCAAAAGACAAAGATAAGCTAAAGAATGAACTGTTGAACAGAGGAGCCAAGACTTGCTGGGCTTGAAAGTAAAACTATTTCATATTCTCAGCCTCTCTAAATGGCAAATGATTCTAAAATTAGAAGTACTTTCTGGGCAGAGATGAAATCCAGTACACTATCAGGAAAACAGGGTCGAAAAATGAAACTGAGGACTTGGTGGTAAGTTCTTTATTTAGATTTTTAGAAAGATCTAAGGTGGTACCTCGCAGAACCTTCTAATCAGACCAAAACCTTTTCAAGAACTGTGGGAGTGTTCTCTGCACATCTTCTCAGTAAAATATTGGGCCTTTAAGAATCTTAAAGTATATTGTCCCACAGCAGTGTCATCCTGAGCCCAAGGTAAAGAAGTGCTTAGCTTGAAGAAACAGAATTATAAAGTGATAGATACATTTAAACACACACAAACACACAATGTTTTTCTTTTTTTTTTTTTTTAAGATTTATTTATTCATTTGAGAGAGCGAGAATGAGAGAGAGTACATGAGAGGGGCGAGGGTCAGAGGGAGAAGCAGACCCCCCGCTGAGCAGGGAGCCCGATGCGGGACTCAATCCCGGGACTCCAGGATCATGACCTGAGCCGAAGGCAGTCGCTTAACCAACTGAGCCACCCAGGCGCCCCAAACACACAATGTTTTTAAGAGAACTATTCTGGTGGAACCACAGCCACGCTGGACTAGATAGGACAAACACTAAATATTAAGTAAAAAGAGGACTTTGAACCTGTACTATTTAGCAGGCAAGAAGCAGGCTGAAAAGGTTATTGCATTGCAAACTCAGGATTTCTTACCGGGAAAAAAAAAAAAGGACGACTTTGAGGGCAGAACCAAAGGCCCAGAGGGTAGGACCAATAGCCATGACTAATACCTACCAGGCAAGTGGACGGAGCCCTAATCCAAGCTCTGGACACAGGCTAGTAATCAGTGACTGCTTTACCTCTCTTGTTTTTTGTTTTGTTTTTTTTAAAGATTTTATTTATTTATTCATGAGAGACAGAGAGAGAGAGGCAGAGGGAGAAGCAGGCTCCCAAGGAGCAGGGAGCCCAATGTGGGACTCGATCCCAGGACCCCGGGATCATGACCTGAGCCGAAAGCAGATGCTTAACCATCTGAGCCACCCAGGTGCCCTCTTGTTTTATCCTCAAGAAACTCTGCCACAGTTGTATGTTGGGGTGTGGGAGGAAGATAGGTCTCTTCAGTTCATAGGAGTTCAAATTGAGAGGAATGGGACACAAGAAAGTGTACCCCGACAACCACATTTAAGAAGCTTCACTTGCCCCTGGGCCTGATTTTGATGACAAGATCCTGGACTTTGAGCAAATACCATAATGGAATGAGACTCAATGGAAGGGGAAGGGATAGACCCTCAGATATCATTCATTGGCGAGAGTATATGTCTCCTCCTCCTTGAATCTGGGCAGGCCTATGGTTGCAGCAGAAATGATGTGACTTCAAAAAGATAAGTTATAAGAGGTAATACAGTTTCCACCAGAGCCCCTCGGGACACTTCCTCTTGGAATCAGTCACCATATCCCAAGGAAGAGGGAAGACCTCATTGAGAACCACATGAAGGTGTTCTAGCCAACATCCCCAGCTGAGGTCACAGCCGAGAGCCAGCATCAACCTCCAGACAAGTGAGCGAGTGAGCCTGGGGATGATCCAGCCCCAGCCACTATCTGATTATACCACTGAATATTGATCCCAGGTACAAATTACCTAGCTGAATCCAATTAACCACAGAATCATAAGAAACAAATATAAAATAAGTCCTGTTGCTTTAAGCCACTAAGTTTTAGGACAATTCATTATGTAGTAATAGATAATTAGAACAGTTATCTATTAAAGAAATTATTTATTTTAATCCTTAACAATGCCAAAAGGATTGACAATATTATAAACTAGGTTTTGTTTCTACAAGTATTTTTTAAAGTAATGTTTTTCTCTTATATAAAAGTTTCTTTTAAGGTAATGTCTTTCTTCTTTTATATAAAAGTATGTGAAGTCTCGGGGGCGCTTGGGTGGCTGTCAGTTAAGCGTCCACCTTTGGCTCAGGTCATGATCTTGGGGTCCTGGGATCTAGTCCCACATCGGGCTCCCTGCTCAGCAAGGAGTCTGCTTCTCCCTCTACCCCTCCCCCCTGCTCTCTCTCTCTCTCTCAAATAAATAAAATCTTTAAAAAAAAGAACAGCCTCTTTAAAAAAAAAAAAAAAAAGAAGTATGTGAAGTCCCTTGTAGCCAATGTATGTTATTCTTTGTCTGCACACCCTATCCTCCAGTTCAGATTGGTCCATGAGTGGTTCCCATTATTCAGGGAATACCATTTGGCCCACCATAGTGAGACAATCTATCCATAGAATGAACTAGTTAGGTATAAGGTAAATTGCTATAACAAAGACTCTCCAAAATATAGTTAGAGAAGCTAAGAAGATTATTCACTCTCATTTAACAGCCCAGAAGTGAGCATTTCAGGGCCAGCAAAGGGGCTCTGCTTACAAGTTTACCCAGGGAGGCAGTCTTTTCATGCTGTTCATCTTCCAGAGACCTCCTAGGATTATTTATCTTCATCTGCAGGGTCAACACCACTCCCTAGCACCACATTTACATTGCCATTGGCAGTAAGGAGGAGACAGAGCAGAATGGATGACAAAAAAACTTCTTTATTAAAATAGATTCCAGAACTTCCACCCCCATTATTTCTGCTGTCCTCCCATTGGCCAAAATTTAGAGTCACCCTTAGCTGTAAGGAAGGCTAGGAAATATAAACTGTAGTTGAGCAGCTATCTACTTAGTTTTGGTACAAAGATTCTAAAGAAAGCCCTATGATCCCTGCTTCTTGGTATTCACACCCTTGTATAATCCCCTCCCCTCGAGTGTGAATAGGACCTGTGACTTGCTTCTAACCAGTAGAATATGGTAAAGGTAATGGGATGTACATAATTACATTGCTTAAGACTGTAGTGTCCATTTTAATAGAAGATGCTTTCCCTTGCTGCCTTCCAAGATGCAAGCTGCCATGTTGTAGGTCACATATAGAGAGGGCCATATAGAGAAGGCCACACAACAAGGAAGTGAGGGCAGTGCCTGTCCAACAACCAGCATGGAAGTGAATGCTACCAAAGACTACAAAATCTAATAGGTCAGAAGACAGAGTGGTTCCACCCTTCAACAAGAGAGCAACAACAACATTGGTACCAGAGGGCAAACTTAAGGCATTTAGTGAGAGAGAACAATGACAGGGAACTAACCACTTAGTCAGCCTGGTCAGCCCAAGTCAAAGGTCAAATTTCAATTAGTAGGTGCACCTGCAATCAATATAAAAAAATTATAGTATAAATCAGATGCTAAAGAATGCCACCGTAACTTACTGTAATGTGACTATTGCACAGTAGGGACAGACAAATCCACAAATCTGACTCCCCAGAACAATGAATGGATAAACAATGTTAACATTTTTTTCCAGTGACTCTCTCCTATTTGTGGAGTAAGCTGACCGACCCCTTTTGATTGGCACATTCTTTTCGATATGTTCTTGCAATCTGAATGTGCCAGGTTAAGGCCACAGTGCAATTATACAGATTGGATGGATTATACAGTGTAGAGTGACTACATATAACTTGACAACATTGACTTTCATGTGGATTTCACATATTTGTATATTTATTATGAAATTTATCTGACCAGATGGAAGTCATGTGTTTTGAGGAAAGGGTACCTTTTGTAGTAATTCCATAGAACTCTACAGATGGTTTGAGCAGTTGACTGAGGAGAACATTTTCTAAAATGCATTCAAAATTTACTAAATAGACATACTCTATCTGACAAAAAGAAAGGCAAAAAAAAAAGTGTACTTATGACATTAAGAGAGGGGAGTGAGGAAATGCCTTTTGGGAGGTGACCCACTTGGATATTATCTTATTTTATTTCAATCATTTACTTTCTTATGAACCCTCAGCCTCAACTTAGGACCCCACTCTGGTCCAGAGTCTCAGATCCCCTCCTGAAGATTTTCCACCTATCCCCAAATATGAGAAGTCCCATACCACTGTCCTTTCCTGTGCCTTGTGAACTTTGATGCCTCCAGTTTCAGCCTGATTTTAATGCTTTTTTTCTCTGCTCCAGCTTCTGCCTTCCCTGAAAAAGAAGAGTGGTGGACTTTGATCCCATGAGCACAAGGAAGAAAGTAGGTGACACAATTCCATATCAATCTTTCTACAAATAATGGCTGCAATACATTTCCTCCTGAATTATCTAAAGGCAAACACACCACCTCCAACGCCAAGTGTGTTAGTTCCCTAGGGTTTCCATGACAAATTACCACAAACTTGGATGGCTTAAAACAACAGAAATTTATTGTCTCACCTTTCTGGAGGCTAAAAGAAATTAAAATGTCAGCACAACGATGCTCCCTCTGAAAGTTCTAGGGGAGGATCCTTCCTTGCCTCTTCCTAGAGCTCACTCGGATTTCTGCCTCCATAATCACAAGGCATTCTTCTGAGTCTGTGTTCTAGTTCCCTACTTGTCATAAGGACTTTGGTCATTTGATTAGGGCCCACTCTGAGTAGTCTGCCCATAGGTGTTTATTTAGAGGATCAATAGTGCTATAGATTAGAGAGTGCACAGCAACCAGCATATAGTAAGTACTCAATAGCTGAAGCAATGATAGAGAGAAGGTTCATTTGAGACCTCATCCAATTCTGAGATTCTGTAATTTTAGAAGGGGTCTATTTTGAAGGGAGTCATTTAGTAGTCCTGACATTTTAGGACCTTAGTATTTTGATTAATAATATTATTACTACTTGGGACGCCTGGCTGGCTCGGTTGGTTAAGCGGCTGCCTTCAGCTCAGGTCCTGATCCCAGGGTCCTGGGATCGAGTCCCACATAGGTAGAAAAAAATAATAATACTATTACTACCAACAATAATAGCTGCCAACCAATTGAAAACTAGTATTTCTAAGGTTTTATACTAAGTGCCTTACTGTTGTCTCAAGTAAATATACCTCTATGAGGTAACTATTATCATTCCCAATTTATAAGTGAGGAAACGGAAGGCTCAGCCAGGTTACTTGATATATGCAAGGTCATACAGCTAATAAAATACAAAACCAAGATTCAATCCAAATCTGTCTGGCTCTAAAGTCGTATTTACCACTCATTACATTATTTCAAAATAGATGATGACACTTCAGAGACATAATACCAAATGGATAATAATTTTCAAGTAAGGTAGAGACACAGATGTCCTCAAGGATAGATATTTACATTTTTCACTTAAATCAAGGAGATACTATTGCTCTTCCTTGATGAGGTCTCATGAAAGAAAGACACCACATGGTTAGATCAGAAGAATATTTGACTTTTGCTGAGCTCCATCCTTGGGAACAAAACCCAAGAAATAAGCGCACTGAGGCTTCCATCCACCACTTTAAAGAGAATTTGAAACTATGGACTAGACATAACTGCTAGGAGAATTTGCAAACTTTGGAACTTTCTCCAGTATATATATTTCATTAAACTCTTTTTTTTTTCCCCAAAATGATTACCTGAAACTCATAAAGAGAAAAGGACTTGGGTGCTTATCTTCATGTATAATAAAGAAAAGAGAGCTACTTTTTTTTTTTAACCAACCACGCCACATGGAGAAAATAGCCAAAGTTAAGTGGCTAAGCTTTGTAGCAAAATAGAAAGAATTTGGGTGACCTGGAGCTGGTTGGAGCCTGTTTCAGCAAACAAAACATTTCACTGTCTCCCCTGGGACACAAAGATGACTGACCAAGGGACAGGCACTCAGAGTTGCACGGTAGGAGTGGTTCTCAAAATGTGGCTCCCAGGCCAAAACTTTACCGTCACCTGGGAACTCATGTGATACACAAATGGTGCAGCCCCATTCCTGACCTACTGAATCAAAACCTCTGGGGATGAGGCCCAACCATCTGTATTTTAACAAGCCTCCAGATGATTCTGATAGACACTAAAGTTTGCAAGCCATTGCACTAGGGAAGAAGATTTGGCTCATTATAGAATTTGACCTCAGGAGGTACTGTTCTCCTGATGCAAGGTAAAAACAAAAACAAGTTGATTAGAAAGTAGCTGTGCTGTGAAAGCTAGAGAAAATGATTCATTTCTTCAATATTCACCAATAGAAAGTATCACCAAAGAAGCAAGGCAAATAATCCACTGAATGATCATGAGTCATCACTCTCCATAGCATCTACCCTCCATGAATATGGCTACACAATCCACATTTGTTTGCTGACAATTTTACTTGCTAACCAAAACCAAGAATAGTTACTATAAATGATATAAAAATAGGACTTAAAATTAGTAAAACTTACCATATCAGTTAGCAATGAATTTGGCTGAAAACAACATATGCCTAAGATAAACACATATTATTCATTCCAGTCAGGCACATTAAAGAGAAAAAAATGAAAATTTAAAAAAAAATCCAGGGCGCCTGGGTGGCTCAGTTGGTTAAGCGACTGCCTTCGGCTCAGGTCATGATCCTGGAGTCCTGGGATCGAGTCCTGCATCAGGCTCCCTGCTCGGCAGGGAGTCTGCTTCTCCCTCTGACCCTCCTCCCTCTCATGCTCTCTGTCTCTCATTCTCTCTGTCTCAAATAAATAAATAAAATCTAAAAAAAAAAAAAAAAAAATCCAGACTCTAGTTATCAGTGGAATATCAGGCACTGATGTCCTAAAAGGAAAGGTTCATTATTCATATATACTCATGAACTTGTTTAAAATGTGACAAATCCTACTGCTCAATACACTGGGAAATGTTTGTACATTCTAATGAGTTGGAAAAATGAAGAAAAAACAGTATACAAGATCACACCCAAACCCATCTGAAACCATGATGTTTTGCTTCCCAGATTTCAATACATGAATTTTTAAATTTACATTTCTCATAACAAATAACCAATGTCCTTATCATTGTATCATATAGAACCCATTTTCAAACTTTTTCTTCAGAGATTGAGTACATCAAAAAAGGAAGAAATATTTTAAAATAAACCTTTTTATTGAAGAAAAAGAAATGCAAGACCTCTTACCATGAAGATAAATCCCATGAGGCTGCATAAAGAAAGGTAGCTAAGCCATAGATAAAAGCAAATTCCCAGCTGCAAAACATTACACAAATGTCAATGATGCTGGACTGATGCCAAAACTCCTCAGTGAGAGGAACTGAGAACAGGAGTCACATAGGTTTACGCAGTGAGGGAAGGGGAAGCCGTCCAGGAATTCTATCTGCCATAACTATAGTAGGTAACAGCAGACAATCCTTATCTTCAAGTGCTTAAAATTTTTCTCTACTCCAACAATGATAACCCAGAGAAGATACTGATGTTGATGGGGAAGGCAGGAGACGACACGAGAGCAGCAAATTTTTTCAGTTTAGTTCATACAGTTCTCCTTCCAACCTTGTTGTATTCAGAGACACCTAATTAAATTACCATATATTTTGAAAAGAACATTTTTTCACTGCATCTAAAACAAACATATGGTGAAATATTTTTTTCAGTGTTATCTTTTAAATAAAGTGAAGAAGAATTGACATAGTATATAATACTTCTAATATATAAGAAGTTTGAAGACCTTTGAGATCTAACATCAGAATAGATGGATTAATAATTTTCTTGACATATTTTTGCATGTTTGATTAATTAATTGGTGTCTTGAGACTATGTCATTTTATATCAAGATTTGAATGTACATGGGTTAATTTAGTAATAGATATCATTTTAATTGGATTCAAAATTGGAGTATATGTCTCTGAGGATCTTAACTGGTCAGGGTAGTCAAAAGTATTAATTAATGCACTTCAGAATATTAACTTATTTTCTGAACGCCTTATGGTCCTCCTGAGCTCATAAAGTTTTCCTCTCAACACAAACTCATGCCCATACATTTGGGTGTTATAAAAGATTAGTCAAATGTAAAATTACAAAAGCAAAGCAAAAAAAAAAAAATTATCATAGGCCTTCTGTTACTGATTTTTAAATTAGTTTACCAAAAATGCACTTGCAGTATCTAGAAAAAATTCCACTGTGTGTTTCTTGGATGCCCACATCTACTTTCTATCAAATAGCAATGCATCAGCCAGTGTTATCAAATTAAGCCATTGAAGCAATGACTTCTGTCAATCTTTTTGGAAATATATGTGTCACAATAACATGGCAAGTAGTTTGGTGGTCAGAAAACATGAGATTAGTTGTGGCTCTTTCAATCACTATTTTTGCAACCCTGACCGAGTTACCTTGTCTTTCTGTATCCAGTGCCCTTATTTGTAAAATGCTGCTCACTCTCACACTGCCATGGCTCATTAGAGTCTGGATCTTTGAAGCCTGCAGAGAGAACAGATTGGACCTATTTGCTAACGCTGTCATGCTCACTGCCCACCAATCACTTACGGACACCAAATGGCAGGTATTGCACGTCCCACCATTTGCAGATGTGAGATTTAGAAAAACTTAGTATTAAAATTCCACCCAAAATAGCAATTTTTTTAGCTGAAGAAAGAAAAGCTTGAAAACAATATTTACAGTTCTGTTTCTGTCCCCAAATTCTTTGCATGTTCTTACATGATTATGGGAATAATATTTTAAAAGGTCAAAAAGGATGCAAACCAAATTCTAACCATGCTTGCCATTCAAGGGGAGAATGGGATGGAGAAAGTTAGAGGGGGGAAAATGTGAAGAGAGATGTTGACTTTTTCCTCTGAATAGTTGTGTATATTGTTAAATTTTTACAATGGGCATATATTCATATATCATGTGCAAGTGTTTTAAAAGATAAGGTTTATAGTTTTTAATACACAGAACACTAACTTGTTGAATGTCAGAAATCTAAGAAACAAATCTCATACACAAAGGATTTCCTTAAGCAATTGTATGGTCTTATCTAAAACACAACCTCCCCAACCACACCCACACCCACCCAAAAAAAAAACTTCAAGAACTATGATAATTTGTTTTTAAAAAGTCACTAAAAAGTAATAAAAGATATAACACAAAATAATTCCTATTTTAAGTTTTACTCTTGGTTTGCTTGACTTGCTGTCGCCTCTGGCTGGGCCTCTCCTGGAACTACAGTATCAAACAATAGCTCTTTCGAGTGATAGATGAAGCATTATGAATTCTCTAAGAACAAAAGAGAGGCTATAATTTGCCAAAGCAAAAAACGATGTTTGTCTTCTGAAGTAAGGGCATATCAGCACCAAGTTCTACGGGGTATATATATATATCCCTAGACATATAGCACGCAAAAATACATATGTATATTAATACAATTTGCACAAGATAATAACCTGACACCTTGGCATCAACACAAATGTTCTAAACTAGGTAAGAATATTTAGCTACCATTGATTGAAGACTATGCTGGCCACTTAAATACATTGTCATTTACCCTAAAACTTAGTAGGTAGGTATTATGGCCTGAACTATAATCCACCCGAAATTTATATGTTGAAGTCCCAACCCCCAGTACCTCAGAATGTGACTCTATTTGAATCTAGGGTCTAAAGTGGTAATTAAGGTAAAAGTGAGTGGGTGGTCCCTAATCCAATATGACTAATGTCCTTATAAAGAGAGGAGATTTAGGACACAGACACATAGAAGCAACAGCTTGTGAAGAATTTGGAGGACAACCATCTAAAAGCCAAGGAGAAAGCCTTAACTTGGATTTCCAAACTCTAGAATTGTGAGGAAAATCAATTCCTGTTCTTTAAGCACCCAGTCTGTGATAGTTTGTTATGGCAGCTTTAGCAAACTAATACAGCAGGTTAGTTAGTTTATCCTACTACCTGATTCTTTTGAGATTTATTCAAGTCCAGGTAGTGTGCCCCAAAGAACTTGTAATGGATATCTGTTTTGGTAACAGTACCCTATTCTTTCTAAGGGTTTCTATTCCATGGAGTTCTGATGGGTCTACAGTAAGGGGTGAGCACATGATAAAGACTATGACATCCTAAGATTCCTTCCCACTGCCACTGGCCCAGGGGGATCTTCTGGCCCATTTTCAATCAGCCTTTCTCTCTCAGGATCTAAAACTTGAGTAGAGTCACACAGGATAGAAGGAATTTTAGGCATAGTGCCCTAAACAGACTCTCCAATGAGTTTTTACCATAGAGATCCCTGGGGCCACCCTGGTTGTTGACCTTCCCAAGGCCTTACATTTTCAACCCTTTCTCTGCTGCTGAGTCAATTCATTTCTTTTGCCCTAAGCTCACTAGAGATAGTCTTTGTTCCTTGAAGCTAAAAACACCTCAGTGATACACATATTATTTTGTACAACCAAGTCTCTCACATGGTAGTCTCTTAATAAATGAGTTAATTGTATAGTCCTGGGTCCCTTAAGGAAAAATGTTTGAAAATGTCTTGCAAAATAGAACTCTTCATCACACCTATCCAATGTGGGTAGGTGGCAATGCCATTTCACGGATGAAAAGGGTCAAAGAACAGATAGTAACATACAAACAGACCTTTGCAACATATCAAACAGAACTTACTAAGAAAATTAGGGGCAAGAAGAAAGAGTACATGGAATTCTGCATTGAACTGCAGAAGTATAGAATTTGCTCAACAACCAGGTTGGAATTTGTACCTGTAGCACACTATGACACAGCTAACCAGGAGCTGGAGAGTGAATGAGTGCCAGAGTTTTGCAATGGTAACTTTGCCCTACTGAACCCTCACCCACCAAAATCTGATGGTTTCCACAGAGAATCTACTTCGTTACCAATGTGACTTAATATCGTGATTTGGTAATACAAATTTAAAATCACTTTCAATAGTTGTGTTTCCTGATAACCCTACACAAGTGATATGCAAAAAAATTCTATTTGCCAAAACAATGATTTACCGCAGGGGAAACTCCTTATTCTGCACATATTATTTATATCATTTGCATTTTGTTGGCATAAAGTTGATAAAAAATATATACTCTCCCAATCCCCTATCATTTATAATTTTAAAATTGCCTAGATCCAGATAATACAATTAAATCCCTGAATTAACATAACCCTTTTCTGCTTAAATTTTAAAACATCAATATAGCTTTCATTTACCTTTCCATCCTCCTTCAATATTAGAAATTAAATTTCATTAACTGGCTTTTTTTAAAATACCTGGGAGATTTTTACTTGAGGTCTCTGCTTTTCCTTACCCAAAGAACTACTGCAATAGTTTTCAAAAGCTTTATAAGCCACGATTTAAACTGATTTGATCATTCATGAAACTGGTATCATGCGCACTGCCAGCTTGCTACCTTAGTTAGTATTAGGATGACCTTTTACATTCCAGTGAAGTAAATCACCTCCTGAGGTAGGTTAACAAATGGAATCAGCAGTAGTCTTATCATATCCTACACCTAAGGAAGTTTGTAGATGTCCCCATTAGTAGCCACAGAGCTAATATTTATTTGCCCAACTACAAATCTACAAATCAAAATCTCTCCTTTCCTCTCCCTTCCTGCATCCTTCCCCCCTCTCTCCCCTCTCATAACCGCTCCCCTGCTTTAGTTTCTGAATGTTTCATTTCAATATTCTGGACCAGTCAATCCCAATTTAGCTTCCAAAGAGAGACAAACACAGGAAGAGAAAACAGTTATGACTTACGAGGTGCTAAAAGCCTCCATGGTGCTTTTTCCTTTATGTAACAGTTAACATCGTCCCCAAGTTCCCACACTAATAACCACAGGAGAAGTTCAAGGCCTGGTCTCTCCAGATCAATGCTGTTAAAATATACACAACTGCAGTGCTAAATTAGCACATGAATAGCCATTAACATGGTAGGGGGTCATGTGCTAGGGAAGAATACCCAAACAGTAAGTAGTAATAGACCCAGACATTTAAGCCCTGACACGATCCAGTCAGCAGAAGAACCACAGATTTAAAGACAGGAGTTGGGGTGCCACTGTGGCTCAGTCCTTTAAGTGCCTGCCTTCGGATCCGGTCATGATCCCAGGGTCCTGGGATGGAGCGTAGGGACTCCTGATTCAGCAGGGAGTCTGCTTCTTCCTTAATTAAATGGTATGATCTGTAAGGAGATAAGGAAGTCAGCACACTATAGTAAACTGTCTCAATGAGATCGATAGGGGCAGATTCACATCTGTGTGGTCTATGGAGTTACAAATTTTTTAAAAATAGGACAAAAGTGAGTATTTAGAATGAGAGAAGAAATAACAATTTACTCAGTTTTAAAAGCTGACAAATATGCAGACTTTTAATACTGTTTTTCAACATTTTTAACCTGCGTACTCATTGACCACTTCTTCAAATGACAACAGTTGGGTCATATTTTCTATAAGGAGAATAGAAAAGTAATTCAATCTTCTAGTATGGGTGGCAGATTTTTTTTTTTTAATTAATGATAGATTCTAAAAGTTTCTTTTAATTTCACAATACCTGCTTCTTTTCAATTCAACAAAGCCTCTCATCAAGTCTTTTTCATATATGATTAGTTTCTGGTTCTATACATTTCAAACATTGTTTCTCATCACTGCCTACATACTTTCAGTGCCAAGAACACGTTCACATGGCAACATGCTCCCGGATCTTGCACCTTCAGATCCAGCTGCCACTGTCAGAGGCAAGTTTCTACAAGGGGACAGCGGCTTTGTTTATGAACCCACACTTTCAACGTAGAACACACATCAACAGACTTTGTTACAAAATTTCTCTGCAACCAAGTCATGAGATAAGGAAGCATTTAGAGTATCAGGCAAATCTACACCCACTTTTAATTGTATGTTAAATGGAGTAAATCACATGAATTTGCCGATAATTTCCTCCTCACCAGAGCAGTTGCTTCTTGTGTGATATGGCTTTCTTCCAGCCTTTTTAGATAGCAATGCTGACCAAATTATCCTGTTATTCAGAAAACTCAATGAAACATTAGATCATATTTATTTTCAATAATTAAATTCATACCCAGCTGCTGAACAAGAAAAGCATTCTTTCTAATGCAAACCAAAATCAGTTTTAAAAAGACATTGCTCACAAAGAGTGCATATAATGAACCAGAATATCCTAAATCTACAGCTACACATAGCCATGTAGACAACTATGGATGCATTAATTTGCAGGCAGTAAGGGGAAGTCCTATTCACATTATTTCATTCTTATAAAATGCAATGGGGGCACCTGGGTGGCTCAGATGGTTAAGCGTCTGCCTTCGGCTCAGGTCATGATCTCGGGGTCCTGGGATCGAGTCCCGCATCGGGCTCCCTGCTCCTTGGGAGCCTGCTTCTCCCTCTGCCCCTCTCTCACTCTCTGTCTCTCATGAATAAATAAATAAAAATCAAAAAAAAAAAAAAAAAAAATGCAATGTTCTACCATAAGCTAAACAGTTTACTAAAAGATTTGATAATCATTCCCAAAATGCCTAATATAAAAGCTAGAAACAGTATTTCCATAGATTTAATTGAAAGCATCTATTCACACTATTCTTAGGATGGCTGTGAAATTTCTGATTTGTGTCACAATGACTTTATAAAATTAAAAAGCTATACAGTTTTTTTACTCTGAATTTAATAATTTGCTAAAACATGGAAATCTAACAAAATTTCCTTATCACTCATTTGGTCCTCTAGGAAATTCCCACAGAAAATAAAGGTGAGAAGTCCAAAACAAAATAAATAGGTTTTAAAACTTGCTTTAATTATTAACAACAGTAAAATGTTATTTAAAGGCAACTGTTGTCAATCGTGGATGCATATTAGAATCACCCGGGGAGCTTTTAAAACTCCTGTCCAGATCACACCCCAGATAAATTAGAAATTTCTGTATATAAGATGCAGGCAGCAGTAGTTTTAAAAGTGCCAAGTGATTCTGGTGTGTATTATAAGTTAAGAACAATTGCTTTATAGTATATTCATAATCAGCTGGCTGGCAAGAACAGACAAGTACACATTTAAGGATATTTGCTATGATTTAATTCAGAGGGAAAAGCTGTACAAAGTACCAAAGTCATTTGGTACCCAGCTTTTCCAGACGGCAAGCGATCCTCAAAGCAGGAATAAGAAGGGTAAAGATTACTTCAGTGTGGCCATAAGGCTTTTTGTTAAGACTTCAGAAAAATTACCCCTGTCCACTAGACAAGCAACCTTCCAGGACTAATATGTGCTTTGTCTCACACACCTTGACAGACAGCCAAACAGACAGAGTGCACTGTCTTGTAGAGATCTGTGGGTGTGGCTTTTACCTAATGGAGTGAACCTCAAAAAGATTTACAGAAACTTTTAGGAAAATTGTACTAACAAAAGCCCCACCGGCTTAAACGAAAGGGGACAAAGCAGAAGAGGCCCAAGTGCCACCACTGTTCTACAGAGGGTAGGAAGGCGGCTTAATCTGGCCACTTGGGACATGGACGAGGAGGGATGACACAGAGGACAGAACCAGAGAGTTTGTGCCCAGATAGAATTCAGAATTGCTATTGGTCAGAGGACTTGTCCGACTACTGGTCAGAGGACTCATTTCCTAGCACTACCATAAAAAACTACCACAAATTTGGTGAATAAACACAAATTTATGATCTTACAGTTCTCTAGATCAAAAACCTAGTATGAGCTTTACCAAAAAAAACAAAAAAACAAAAAACAAGGTTTTGGCAGGGCTTGAAGAGAGAATGTTTCCTGCGCATTCTGGTTATTGGCAGAATTCAGTACCCTAAGATTATAAGAACGAATTCCCTATTTTCTTGCTGGTTGTAAATGGAAGGCAGTTTCCAACTTCTAAAGATCATCATATTCCTTGGCTCATGACCTCATTCTCCATCTTAAAAGCCAGCAGCAAACTCTGTCTGGCTCACTTTTTGCCTTCCTCTTCCACTTTTAAGGACTCAGGTGACTAGATTAGGTCCACCTGGACAATCCAGAACAATCTTCCCATCTCAAGGCCTTAACCTTAACACATCTGCAGAGTCCCTTTTGCCATGTAAAGTAACAAGCTCACACATTCTGGTATTTAGGATGGGATCTTTGGGGGTCCTTTTTCCTGCGTACATTGATCACCAAGGGCTATAAGCCTTCTGTTCTCCTGCTTTTTAATGGAAATGTCTACTTTGGTGATCCTATCTCTATCCTACCAGTGTACATGTTAAGGGTAGAGACAGGGAGGGCTGACAGCAGCAAAGAGGGACAGATAACCACTCTTTTTAATGCACAAGTCTTCAGAGCAACTGGATCTGAACTCAAGGAGCTGTACCTAAGCAGCCACACATGAGGAACCTCAGCCACATCTGGATCTGATTCAGATGAAGAGCTCTTTAATTTTGAGCTGATGCTGTAGCAGAATGACATTTTGTAGGACCTTGGAACATTTTGCATGGGAGAGGTATATAAATAATGTGCAACCAGAAGGCAGCCTGTGGTAGACTGAAGACGACATGCTACCGCTCCATCGAGAGGAGGAGGCTGCATCCCCTCCCCTTGAATCTTGTGACTGCTTTGACCATTAGAGTATGACAGAAGTGATGCAGTATGACTTCCTCAGCCCATTATTGTGCCTGTCAATAAAAAGGCTCAAAAAACATGTGTCGAGTGAGTGGATAAATAAAAAGCCTACCCTTTGTAAAAGTCAGGGAAGAAGATTCCCTTAAATACTAACAATTGTGTACAGTCACATAACCACTTATTGGAGACTTACTGTGCGCCAGGCTGTATGCTATGTGCTTTAATCCACGTATTATAATTGTATTACCTGCACTTTATAGATGAGAGCGGAGAGATTAAGCAATATGAATATAATCATATGGTTAGGAAATGACGTCACAGATTTCACACCTGGGTCCCTCTAATGCCAATAGCCTTCTTCCTTTCTTTCTTCCTTCTTTCTTTTCTTTCTAAGTTCCTTTTAAGTTATTCACATAAATGGCAAAAACAAAACCACAAACAGTGCAATAGAGTGTATAGTTGAAAATATGTCTCCCTCTCACCACTGATCCTAGTCTCTGTTCCCCTCCACAAAGAAAAGCACCACTACTGGTTTCCTGTGTATCATCCTAAATATATCCTAGGCATGTTTTTTACACAAATAGTAGTATTTTAAACATGGTAATTCAACTTTTTTCATATAACCATGTCTCAAAGTCCTTAAACTATATACTGCATACACACACACACACACAAACACACACACACAAACTGGGAAATCTCAAAGTAATTTGAGGCAGTCTATTTGTTTAAACTATAAAATAGTTATTTGACCCAAACAAATCAAATATTTTATTCCTCCAGTTTTTTTTTTTCAATTAAATCTCTTAAATATCTATTCCATACTTTATAATAGTTTAGGGGCATCAACTATTATGTTCATTAAGCAAATGAAGAAAACGTGATGTAATTAAAGTAGTAATATTAAAGTTTTATTCAAGATATAGACACCTATAGAATCCTGAACAAAGGAAAAATGGAAGAGATTTAGGTCTGACACTACTGATTTTTACTAACCACCAGGGAAATAATATGAGACATATACAAGGAAAACACATGAGCATTTTCCACAGAGTTATGAAATATTTATTCTTAAACATTCTGAGCCTATAGCTAACTATCATATGGAAAAAAATTCTCTTGGCTACCTCTTATGCTGTGTTTGTTTCCATCTATTATTGATGCAAAATAAAATTTGAGTGGAAGTTTTCTAAAGACATAGCAAAAAAGTTTTATTAGTAAAAAAAAGAAAATATAAATTTCACAAAGGAGGAAAGGAAGATTTTACAATATGAAAAATTAATTCAATACTTCAAGAATAACTCTCCTGGAATAGGCATTTGTGTTCAAAAATATGAGAAAATTATCAAACTGCATCTTTCAGGATAAATTTGGCCAATAAATGTCACACAGAATAAAACTATCAATTAATAAAACCTGTCTTTCCTTTAGTAGTAAGAAAAAAAAATGGCCCAAATGTTTGGTTATAAATTTTTCATCACACCTGGGTAGCTTATACATCAAAGTGACACCCTACATAATATATATACACAAATAATTCACATTTGTCTCAGTATGGATTTCCCCCAGAAGCATACTCTGCAACAAGGATTCTAGTACAAGCAGCTCATTTGAGAGGAGGTCCCAGGAAAAAATGGTGGGGTGGGAAGTCAGAGAGGGGTGTTTTGTCAAGACAGGTAGCACTATGGGCAACCAGACTTGATACCCCATTTATTTTTTTTTTTTTAAGATTTTATTTATTTATTTGACAGAGACAGAGATAGCGAGAGCAGGAACACAAGCAGCGGGAGTGGGAGAGGGAGAAGTAGGCTTCCCCTCGAGGAGGGAGCCCGATGTGGGACTCGATCCCAGGACCCTGGGATCATGACCTGAGCTGAAGGCAGACGCTTAACGACTGAGCCACCCAGGCACCCGATACCCCATTTAAAAAAAAAAAAAAATCTGTTGGCCTTGAACATGCCTGATCTACGGGTATTTATCTGCTATCACTGATTGAGGGCTGTTGATTTGTGGACAACTTTGACCTGCTGAGAACACAGGCAAGGGTGCTCAGACACAGAGAAAGCCCTCAGACAGTGACAAGGCATTTGCAATACAGGCGTGGAACCTGAGGGAATATGGGCAGTCTTGGCTATAGTATTTTAAACCAGGGGTAGGCAAATGTTTTCTGTAAAGGTCCAGAAAGTAAATATTTCGGCTTTGCAGGCCATTTGCAGCTGCTCAACTGTGCAGCTGTAGCAAAAAGAAACCATAGGTAACACACAAATGAAGGAGCATGGCTGTGTCTCAAGAAAACTTGATTTATAAGCACTGAAATGTTAATTTCATATCATTTTTCATGTTACAAAATGTCATTTTTTAAATTTTTTTCAACCACTTAAAAATACAAAAACTATTCTTAGTTTGCAGCCATACAAAACAGGTGGTAGGCTATATTTGGCCCACTGGCCATAGTTTGCCAACTCCTGTTTCAGACTACAAAGATATTTACTAAACATTTATAAAATCCCAGGGGAGATAACATTCAGTTTGCAAGAATATCATAAAATAATATTTAATAACCAACCTAATACAAAAACTGCCCTAACGTTTTGAAAATAGTTTATTTCCATTTTAGTTTACTGAACCATGCTGAAGTTACTAATGAGTTATTAAATAAAGTGAACATGTATGTGAAAATCCAAGTGACTTAAATTATCTTAGATTTTTTAAAAGCTGATAGAATTTAATCTCATTCTTTTAAATCAGAATAATCTTATATCTGATGACTGCAAATATATATATATATATGAACTACTAGATCACAGAGAGTTTTTCATCAGTCTTAAGTGCACTGTGCTAATCTGCATATTTAAATTAACTGTGAAGTATACATAACATAATCCAAGTAAGCAAGTACAGAATGTCATTTTATAGAAGGAACTTGGGTGAACTGCTTGGAAGGCAGGGCTAATCTTGGGCTATGTTTGTATACAAAGCATGTTACTTTTCTTTAGGTCATAAATTTATTTGGGATTGATTTATAGGATAGAAGGAAGAAACAGTGTAGATTACAGAAGGCTATAAAATCTCCTCCTGAAAGTGGCCCTTTATGTCAACACTACAGCAGGCAAAAGAGTCAGAAAACCTAAGTGCAAACCTTCCACACAAGACACATTTCCTTGAGGAACCCATCTGACCTCTCTGATCATCACTTATTTTGAAAATAGTCATTAAACACCAACTACAATGCAAAAAGCACCTTGCTTGATGCTGGAGTTGGTCAGCAAGGGTATGATAAGGAATCAGACTGAGAGACATATCTGGGTTAAAGTTGGCTGGACTTCACTGATTAGATGTGGGATGAAACAGCAATAGTCTGTGAGGTCTCAAATTGCTAGCAGATTTGGTGGACTAGGTGAATTGCGTTGACACCGATCTAGATATATTATACAGAGAGAAAAGAAATTTGTGGAGAAAATCACAGTTTGGCTTTGAAAAAAGTGTTTCAGTTGCCTGCATTATGCCCAGAATACTCACAGTAATCAAAGCCTAAAATTAAAAGACATGTCTGAGCAAAAGGGTTAGATTTAGGAGTCTCTAATCCATGGAGAGCTGAAAGAGAAAATAGAAGAGGCTGAAGACAAAATTCTGATAGACACAAAAAAGTCCTTGTTTGTAAAATGGATATAATTATGGGCCTCAGAACAAGCTCCTGAAGGCACAAGTATACTTTAAGAGGTTCTGCTGAACATTATCTGTGGACTCAGCCAGTATCTATCATATATCTTCTAGGTACCAAGCCCAGTGCCCAGTCATCACAGATTTGCAGCAACGAACCAGACAGACAAATTCTATGAGTCATGGAACTTAGTCTATGTGAAGACACACTTAACAAGTAAACAAAGAAGTAAAATAAGTCCAGACTGTTCCAAGTAGTAGGAAGAAAATGAACAGAGTACTATGATACAGAGAAGAACAAGGAACCTACTTAGAATTATTTTTTTAATTATGGTTTGTCAAGACCAAATTTCTCTGAGGAGGTTTCATTTAAGCTGAGACCTGAGGGAAACAATGGAGTAAGCATTCTAGGAAGATGGTATCAAGTACAAAATCCTTTTGTAAGAAAGAGTTTGATCTGTTCTCAAAACTGCCAGAATGCCTACATGACTAGCAAATGGGAAGCAAGATAGGTAGAGATGGAGACAGGGCATGGGTCTTATAAGGTCAGGTAAAGCATGAAGCTAAGATTTGAGAGTTAAAAAATAAAACAAAGAAAGGAGGTAAAGATGACTCCCAGTTTTCTGATTTTATTAGCTATATGGATAGTTGTGTAATTTTCAGAGAAAGTAAAGACCCAGAAAAAGACACATTTGGGGCTAAAATCTAGAATTTTATTTGTACATATTAGGTTGAAGTATGTACAGGCTGCCAAGTGGGAATGTCAAAAAGGCATGTGGGTATACAAGTCTAGAGTTCTGAGGAGAGGTTTTGACTGAAGAAATACTTTGGAGCTACGTGTGATATTGTAAGGTATGAGAAGAGATGAGATTCTCTGAGAAGAGTGATACATCAGTTAGTAAATGTTTGCTAAATGAGTGACTGAATAAACCATTAAAAATATAAGTCTTGTAAGACAGACAGATACAGATCTAAATCTTGACTGTGCCACTTGTGAGTTGTGTGACATTGGATAAAAAATTTAACCGTGCTGAACACAATTTTCTCATCTGTAAAAATGGAAACAATAATAAAGGGCTCATTTGATAGGCTTTAGGACTAATGAAGTTACAGGTGTAAAGTGCCTAACAATGCATGTCATATAGCAAATTCTGATAAATGTTAACTCTCCACCATCCCACTTCCTCAACACTCCAATGTCATAGGTAGGTGAAACTTACTCTATCTTTACCAAAGCTTTTTATGTGCCAAGCAGCAAATTATCTCTTGTCCCTTCCCACCTTCTTCCCTTTTTTTTTCCTTCCTTCTCTCTCCCTCTTTCTGTCCCCTTTTTTCTCTTTTCATTCTTTCTGTTAAAACCCATTGAGCGGGGGCACCTGGGTGGCTCAGTCATTAAGCGTCTACCTTCGGCTCAGGTCATGATCCCAGGGTCCTGGGATCGAGTCCCATATCGGGCTCCCTGCTCCGCGGGAAGCCTGCTTCTCCCTCTCCTACTCCCCCTGCTTGTGTTCCTGCTCTCACTATGTCTCTCTCTGTCAAATAAATAAATAAAATCTTTAAAAAAAAAAAAAAAATTGAGTGCCTACTGATATTTAGTGCTTCATTTGGTTACTGAAGAGACAGCAATGAACAAAAGTGTAGTAGAAAGAAAACAACTCTGTGTCTTTCATTATCCCCAAAATAGAATTAAATCAAATACCTAATATTCTAACAATGATAAAAACCAGTCACTACAAAAGAAAAAGACTGGAAAAAACCTGTTAAAACAGTTTTCTGGGATAGCTTAATAAATGAGCAATTGCAATCATTCTATTAAAATAAACTTGATTTTCTCCCAAAACATTCACATTTGTGTCCTTAACCTCTTAGTCTTAATTCTTTAACAGTAAAATTGAGTTCACACTACCTAATATGAAGGGTGGTTGTGGGCCTAAGGGAGACCATCTACTTAAAAGATCCTGCACAATGCTGAGTACAAAGCAGACAATTAACAAAGTTATTTCCAGCTCCCCTCCCCTTCTTCTTGCATTTAAAATATAATTTCTAATATTAAACACACACACATGCACACCCCTACCTCAATCTTCTCTAGAAATATGAAAAATTAAATTTTAATGAACATAGACAAATCTGACTTTTTTGGAAATTATCTTTTATATTAAGAAAAAGGTGGCAGTTTTAACTGTGTAAGGCTCTCAAAAATAAATCAAGTATAAATATAAAATACTCAGATTGAAACTCTGTCATATAACTATAGTTTATACTGTACAGAAATATGTCTTTGTTCTTAAAAGTTATTGAAATTGGCATTTGAAATATTTTTACTTTTTATTAGAAAGTGTAAAGTAATTCACAATATCTCTTGAAAAAAAGGTCACAAAGGGAATCTGAAAAGCTGGTATTTGGCCAGCAGATGGCACCAAGATCCCAAATATCTTTGTGCTGGGCAAACAAAAGAGCATTCAAAAGTTAATTTAGAGCTGTAAGATTAGTCAATTGCTTCTGTTGTGCTTTTGTGGTATATGCACAACCATCTTGAAGAATCACGGGAAATTATTTCCTATGGATCAAGACTCCTTTATGGGATCCTATCAGATTCCTGCTTTAGCTGCTCAAATTTTAATCTGTACAGTTTTCAAGATACTTTTCACTGCCAGATCTTTACCACATAAACTCAGTGAAGAATTTATTCATTTAATGTTAGGCCATTAATGAAGAAAAAATCATAAGTAAAATTACCTACAGATGTCAAATTTTAGTTATTTTAAATCCAAAGTAACATGGTAGAAACTAATTCAAATCAGCTTTCTCAAGATCATTAAGATTTATAGTAGGAGGTGGAATTTCAGGTGTATTAATGAAACTTGGAAATTCCATTCTTGAGGACTACATAGCTGCTTCTCTTCAAAGGAGTTTAACCTTCATATGTGTTTTAGTTTTCAACTTGCCAATTTCAATATTAGGTGTGTTTTTCAAATCTGTCCTACATGTTTCTGCATGTTGCTATGAGCCTTTGAGTCTTTATTGTTGGTCTCACTAAAAAGATTCAGGTTTGGTTTTTAATTCCACTATAATTAACATACAGTGTTATATTCACTTCAGGTGTACAATATAGTAATTCAACAACTCTATATATTATTCAGTGCTCACCAAGATAAGTGTACTCTTAATCCCCTTTACCTATTTCACCCATCCAGCCCCACCTCCCTTCTATTAACCATCTGTTTGTTCTCTACAGTTGGGAATCTGTTTTTTCGGTCTGCCTTTTTTTTTCTTTGTCCATTTGTTTTGTTTCTTAAATTCCACATATGAATGAAATCATACACTATTTGTCTTTCTCTTACTTCGCTTAGCGTTATACTCTCTAGTTCCATCTATGTTGTTGCAAATGGCAAGATTCCATTCTTTTTATGACTGCATAATATTCCATTGCTACACACACACACACACACACACACACCACCTCTTCTTTATCCATTGATCTATCAATGGACACTTGGCTGCTTCCATAATTTGGCTAATGTAAATAATGCTGCAATTAACATAGGGATGCATGTATCCCTTTGAATTAGTGTTTTTGTATTCTTTGGGTAAATACCCAGTGGAGCAATTCCTGGATCATAGGGTAGCTCTATTTTTAATTTTTTGAGGACCCTCCATGTTGTTTTCCACAGTAGCTGCACCAATTTGAATTCCCACCAACAGTGCACAAAAGTTCCTATTTCTCCACATCCTTGCCAACGCTTGTTTCTTGTGTTTTTGATTTTAGACATTCTGACACGTGTGAGGTGATATCTCATTGTAGCTTTGATTTGCATTTCCCTGATGATGAGTGATGTTGAGCATCTTTTCACGTGTCTGTTGGCCGTCTGGATTTCTTCTTTGGAAAAATGTCTGTTTGTATTTTCTGCCCATTTTCTGATTGTATTATTTGTTTTTTGGGTGTTGAGTTGTATAAGTTTCTTTATATATTTTGGATACTAACTCTTTATCAGATAGGTCATTTGCAAATATCTTCTCACATTCAGTAGGTTTTTTAGTCTTGTTGCTTGTTTACCTTGCTGTGCAGAAGCTTTTCATTTTGATGTAATCCCAACAGTTTATTTTTGCTTTTGTTTCCCTTGACTCAGGAGACATATCTAGAAAGATACTGTTATGGCTGATGTCAGAGAAGTAACTGCCTGTGCTCTCTTCTAGGCTTTTAATGGTTTCAGGCCTCACATTTAGATCTTTAATCCATTTTGAGTTCATTTTTGTGTATGGTGTAAGAAAGTGGTCCAAGTCCATTCTTTTACATGTAGCTGTCCAGTTTTCACAACACTATCTGTTGAAGAGACTGCTGTTTTCCCATCACAGATTCTTGCCTCCTTTATCAAAGATTAACTGACTATATAATTGTGAGTTTGTTTCTGGGCTTTCTATTATGTTCCATTGATCTTTTTGTCTATTTTTGTGCCAGTACCATACTGCTTTGATTACTACATCTTGAAATCTGGGATTGTGATACCTCCAGTTTAGTTCTTCTTCTTCAATATTGCTTTGGCTACTCAGGGTCTTTCATGGTTCCATAGAAATTTTAGAATTGTTCTAGTTCTGTGAAAAATGCTATAGGGATTGGCCAAAACCAGTCACATGCATGTACCTAACACCAGAGATCCGGAAAGCAGAAAGCTGGAAATATGTAGTGAAGAGTCACTATAATTCATAAATATTCAATCATTATACCCATATATATAACATATTCAGGATTACTATAAAATAAAACACTATATATGAATTTTATATCCTTACCACCAAATCCTCTATTAAGGAAATGCAAAAAGTTCTTTCTTTTACAGGCATTAAGACTAGCTAGAGAGAGAGGGAAAAAAAAAAACATATTTGAAAAACAAAATTCTTATGCAACTAATGCCAGAGGTTTTAATAAATATTCTCATAAGTGCAAAGGAAGATAGGCAAGGAGGTACAGGTGTTAGATAAAGAAGACTGACTAAAAGAGAGGAGATTTGATCTTGGCATTACAGGAAATGTAGAATTTGTACTAAAGTAGCAGGAGGACATTACACACAACAGGAATGACTATGAGAAAAGACAGAGAAGTGGGGAAAAATATGATTGTTGACTATGAATTATGTAAAACAACTGAAATCATTAAGTTTTCCTGACCTTCAAAAATGTTAAGAGAGAGTGTGTGTGTGTGTGTGTGTTTCTACAGTGGGGAGAAGTGGGAGGGGTAGGGAAGTAGGAAGAAGGCAGCCATAAAAGCTACCAACTTGAACTTTTCCCAAGAAAAATCTGTTTTAAAATTCTACCATCAACTATTACTATTTTATGAAGAAAAAAAAATATCAGGAAAAAAATGCTGGCTAACGGAATTTAAATTAAAAAAAAAAAAACAGAAAAAGCAGAAAAAAAATCTAAAAAGTTTACATTTGAATAACTTTAGCTGTACACAATTCTAACCACATTACCCATATTTTTATCATTTTACTGTGGGCTGGTGAAAACTGTCACAAACCAGATTCTGTGAATACTGGCCTAAAAAATGGAGAGTCCAAATTGAGATTAATGAGAAAGTCAGAAGACCTTCAAAATAAAACTGAGTAATTTCATCTGGTTGGCAAAACTAAAAGGCAGCCTATAGAAAGGGAGAAGATATTTGCAGATGACATATCTGATAAAGGGTTAGTATCCAAAATTTACCAAACTCAATACCAAAACAAATAATCCAGTTAAAAATGGGCAGAAGACATGAATAAACATTTTCCCAAAGAAGACATCCAGATGGCTAATAGGCATATAAAAAGATGCTCTACATCACTCATCAAGGAAATACAAATCAAAACCACAATGAGATACTACCTCACACCTGTCAGAATGGATAAAATTAACAACACAGGAAACAACAGATGTTGGTGAGGGTGAGGAGAAAGGGGAGCCCTGCTACACTGTTGGTGGGAATGCAAACTGGTGCAGCTACTCTGGAAAACAATAGGGAGGTTCCTCAGAAAGTTAAAAATAGAACTACCCTATGATCCAGCAATCACACTACTAGTTATTTACCCCAAAAATACAGATTTGGGAGGGGGGTACATATACCCTGATGTGTATAGCAGCATTATCAACAATAGCCAAACTGTGGAAAGAGCCCACATGTCCATCAAATGATGAATGGATAAAGAAGATATGGAATATATATACAATGGAATATTACTCAGCCATAAAAAAGAATGAAATCTTGCCATTTGCAATGACATGGATGGAACTAGAGGGTATTATGCTAAGTGAAATAAGTCAGTCAGAGAAAGACAAATACCATATGATTTTACTCATATGTGGAATTTAAGAAACAAAACAGATGAACATAAGGGAAGAAAAAAAAGAGAGGGAAACAAACTAAGAGACTCTTAATGACAGAGAACAAACTTAGGGTTGATGGAGGGAGATGGGTAAAGGATGGGCTAAGTGGGTGGTGGGTATTAAGGGGGGGGCCCTCATTATGACTGACGGTCACTGGGTGTTATATGTAAGTGATGAATCACTAAATTCTACTCCTGAAACCAGTATTACACTATATGTTAACTAACTAGAATTTAAATAAAATTTTTAAAAAATTTCATCTGGTTGGAAAACAATAACTACTATTTGTCTTTAAGTAGAGCACCAACTAAAATTGAGGAGTGGAGTTGGAAAGGGGAGCCTAGAAGACAGAACTTCCAAAATGATCTGCAGTATCCCATAAAGTTACAGGGACCTGGATTAGGATGCAAACAAGGGAAAAGAGGAGGCAATGTTGGGGCGCCTGGGTGGCTCAGTCATTAAGCGTCTGCCTTCGGCTCAGGTCATGATCCCAGGGTTCTGGGATCGAGCCCCACATCGGGCTCCCTACTCAGCGGGAAGCCTGATTCTCCCTCTCCCTCTCCCACTCCCCCTATGTGTGTTCCCTCTCTCGCTGTCTCTCTCTCTGTCAAATAAATAAATCTTTAAAAAAAAAAAAAGAAGAAGAAGAAGAGGCAATGTAAATGAGAAACCAAGAAAAAGTCCTAAAAATAAGCTTATTCCCCTAAACCACCACACCCAGAAAAGTTTCATTTTGGGGTTTTTTTTTAATGATTTGTGTAACAGAGTCAAATGTCTAATATGTCAAAATGTTCCATAGATCTTTAAAAAAATGCTATATAAACAAAACTATAACCATGAGAAAGAAGAGTATTTCAACATCCTCCACTGGTGGCGCCTATCACTTAAACCTTCATCTAGCAAACAGTCCCAAGGGAATGCAGCCAACTAATCTTGTTTATGTAATGCTCCTCTCACTTTGCTTTTACTTTCATTGTGAACAATTCAACCACACTGTTATATGAAATGATAATACTTAAGCACTAAATGGTTATTTGTACTTGTCTAACTCAGAAGAAAGAAAGCATTAGACTACAAGTATTTATCAAAAGTTATTGAAACTGAAAGCACATTTTTGTCTTCATGAAGTTTTAACCTAAGTCTAAATCACAGTGTTTTCCTTTGAAGTAAAATAATATTTCATTATTTTTCGGGGGGGGAGGCTTTTTTGTGTTAACTTTTTTTTTTTAAGATTTATTTATTTGAGAGAGAGAGAAAGCAGGGAGAGGGGCAGAGGGACAGGGAGAAAGAATCCTCAAGCTGACTCCCCACTGAGCCCAAGGCTTCATCCCAGAACCCTGAAATCACAACCCAAGCCAAAATCAAGAGTCAGATGCCCAACCGACTGAGCCACCCAGGCTGCCCCTTGCATTAACTTTTAATTATACAGGACATTCTTCTCCACTCAAATATATCAAAAGATGGCTTAATTTTGTTATTTTGTTTTTATTGGAGTATAGTTGACATACAATGTTACATTAGTTTTAGGTGTGCAACATAGTGGTTAGGCATTTCTATACATTATGCAATGCTTACCCCAATAACAGATGGCTTAATTTTTTAAGATGAATAAAAATCCAACATTCAATCAAATTCATTATAAAACTTGGAAATTACATAATTTCCTATATATAAAATATATTACATTATGAAATTTGGGGAAATGCCTACTGTCACATGTTTTTAAAAAATAACAATAGGTGGGGCACCTGGGTGGTCAGTCAGTTGAGCATCAGATTCTTGATTTTGGCTCAGGTCATGGTCTCAGGGTCATGGGACTGAGCATTATGTGGGGCTCCACGCTCAGTTCAGAGTCGGCTTGTCCCTCTCCCTTCCCCCTCCCTTGTGCTCTCTCTCTCTCTAAAATAAATAAAACCTTGTAAAAAAATAAATAACAATAGTGTGGGGCCCCTAACTAGCTCAGTCAGTGGTGCATGCAACCCTTTTTTTTTTTTTTTAAGATTTTATGTATTTATTTGACAGAGAGTGAGCATAAGTAGAGGGAGAAGGAGAAATAGGCTCCCTGTTGAGGAGGGAGCCCGATGCAGGGCTCGAACCCAGGACCCTGAGGTCATGACCTGAGCCAAAGGCAGACACTCAACTAACTGAGCCACCCAGGCACCCCTTGTACATGCAACTCTTGATCTTGGGGTTGTAAGTTCAAGCCCTAAATTGGGTGTAGAGATTACTTAAAAACTAAAATCTTAAAAAAATAACAGTAAATTATTTGTTTTAATTGTAGAATATTTCAGGCCTATTAAAACATACAGAAAGTAACAGCAGAAATACCTAAGTACCCCCCTCCATGAGCTTAAAACATAAAACAAAATTTGTTGTGTACCTCCACATATGCTAATTCCATCCTTTTTCCCATCCCAGAAATAAACACTATCTCAATTTGATGTTTCTCATATGATACTACACAGTTGCTTTATCTTTATTACATATGTAAGCATCTACAATGTACAATATTGTTTAGTACATTTAAAAACTTTTATTTTTAAAGATTTTATTTATTTATTTATTTATTTATTTATTTATTTATTTATTTATTTGACAGAGAGCAAGAGAGCACACAAGCAGGGGGAGTAGCAGAGGGAAAGGGAGAAGTAGGCTCCCTGAGGAGTCAACTGAGCCACCCAGGTACCCCCATTTAAAAACTTTATATACATGGTATTCTATTGTACATATCCTTCCCCATTTTGTTACTCAGATTCATGTTGAGATTCAGCCACAGGTTGAAACAAATAACTCTAGGTCATTCATATTCTCCACCACATACTGTTTGCTTGTCCATTCTATTGTTGGACAATTAGATATTTTTCCATACTTCTATTATGAACAATGCTGCCAACAGTCTTCTTTCCCCAATCCTCTCGCATACATATGACCTTCTCTAACCTCCGCATCTTGATGTATACCCTCTCACCAGTAATAGTTCTTTTACCTTCTCCCTCTTACCAAAACTTTTCATGAAATTTTCTGATTTATGCCAATCTGATGGGTGTGAAATGGTGTTGCACTGAGGTTTTAATTTCCTTTTTCCTGATTACAAATGAGATTAAGCATCTTTTTGTGTTACTGGACATCCAGTTTTTCTCATTTGTGAAATGCCTCATTGGAGCTTTGCCTGTTTCTCTACTAGGTTGTTGATCTCTTTATTATTGTGTAAGATTCTTTGTATATTTGGAATATCATTTGAAAGTCAGTAATAAGCATTACAAATATCTTTTCAATTTATAGCTCATATTTTTACTTTTTAATGTTTTCTAATGCACATAAATATTAGGAATATCTACCATGCAGTTTCATCTCTTTTGCTTTATGGTTGTGTTTTTTTATACCTTGCTTTATATCTTTTGTTTGTTGTGTTTTTTATATCTTGTGTCTTGTTTAAAATAACAATCACTAGGGGCACCTGCGTGGCTCAGCCATTAAGTGTCTGCCTTCGGCTCAGGTCATGATCCCAGGGTCCTGGGATCGAGCCCCACATCGGGCTCCCTGCTTGGTGGGAAGCCTGCTTCTCCCTCTCACACTCCCCTTGCTTGTGTTCCTTCTCTCACTGTCTCTCTGTCAAATAAATAAATATCTTTTAAAAAAAATAAATGAAATAACAATCACTATTCTGAAGGCATAAAGATATTTCCTTATGTTTTCTTCTAGAAATTTTAAAGACTTTCTTTCACATTAAAGACTTTAATGCATCTAAATATATTTTCAAATATGATGTTAGGCATGAATCTAATTTTATTTTTCCACATGAGTGAAGAATTGCCTTGGCATTATTTATTGAATAGTGTATCCTTTTCTCCTTGATTTTTTAAATATCTCTGTCATATATTAAGTTTCTATATATGTAAAGATATGTTTCTGAGCTTTCTATTATTTTTAAGCAGCAGGGAACTTTCAAAGAGCAAAGCTTTATCTAATTCCCTACCATCTACTATCTGAATTTTTTTCCATAGGTGAATACAAATTATAAGACACTTTACAACTATGTCTTCAAATAGGTTGAGAAATCACCTTTATAAAAGAAGTCTGTATCTTCACAAACTTAGCAGCACAAATTTTAATATAAGACTGATTCTCTAAGAAATATTTCACATTGTTATAATCATTTCAAGTCAAAACAATCAAGATCTTCCCCTTCCCCTTTCACCTGGGTGGCAGTCAACACAATGAACCATTGTCAACAACGGTACAATTTGCTGAGAAAGAGAGAAGAAAGGAGGGAAGGAGAGGGAAAATAAGGGAGAGGTTGGGGAGGAAAAGCTCTCACACACACACACACACACACACACACACACAACACAGTTCAGTACTCACCTTGTTCCTTCTTTCTCTGGTTCATCTGTTGTTTTACTTAGACTCTTTCCCACATGTCTTCTCAAATACAATATCCCATTTGAGACTTAACTGGTGTGATGATAAAAGTGTGGTGCCTCTGTAGCCAGACCACTTTTGCTGAGTCCTGGCTCTGTCACTTTCTAGATATGAGACCTTGGGCTTATGATTTAAGTTCTGTGTATCCCAGTTTCCTCTCTGGTAAAATGTAGCTAAAAATGATTCCTACCTTATAGGGTTGTTGTAAAGAATAAAGGCATATAATTAATATTTCTAAGTCACTTAAGAAGTATCATAAGTACCATTTTTCCTCCTTGTAGGATTTGTTCTTTCTGCCTAAAGTCTTCTACCATTTTCTATTAATGATTACAGTTCAGGGACTTTATCATGACATTCTAACTATGTTTTCCCTCATCTCCCAAACCTAGAACTTGGTGAGATCTTAGAATCTGCAAGCTAATTTCTTTCTTCTGTGAATAGAAAGTAACTTCCATATTTGTTTAATTACTGCCTGACATTTTCCTTCTTCTAGAACTACCATTACTCACATGTTAGACCTCTAGACATAGTTCCTAAGTATCTAACTGCTTCCCTCGGATTCCCATGTCTTTATATTTTCACTCTATCTTTAAGATATGTCTTGGCGTTGATTTCTAGTTGACTACTGCAAATTTCAACAGTGAGCATCCTCTTTCCAAATTCCCCTAATAAATTATTTATTTGAACTTTTTTTGGCCACAGAAAGCCTCTTTTACGGTGCATTTTTATTTCCTTGGGTGCTCTTATTTTTGAGTTCAGGATTTCCTTTCACTCCTCCCAAAAGCTCTATTGCACTGATTATTCTGCCTGGTCGTTCCCTCTCTGGTTTCTGGCCCCCTTTACATAAGATGTTATTTTTCTTTTGGCTTAAAGGGACTCAATTTTACTTGTTAGAGAATGCTGCATGGCAACATCCTGCAGGGTGAAAGGCTAAGTTCTCTCCTAGGCCGAGAAGCAGGCAGATGGCAGTGCCCTACTTGAGACACCTCAAGGAAGCTTCCCTGTTATCTGTCCCTGCCAAATCAGCTAGCCTCAAGGTCAGGGAAGACCCAGTTAGCCCATAAAACTCCTTGACTTTTTGGAAGCCAAGGAAACTGAGTTTCTTCCTGCTGAGCCTGTGATGACCCCATCCCCATGGGTCCAAAATCTCCTCTGAATTCACTGCTTTCTGTTCTTAAGCTTCCTGTTCTTCCACTGGGCCTCACTCCTTACCTGCACTCCTCTCTCTGAATCTGGTTAAGAAGCCCATAGACAGGAATTGAGAGTGGAAGTGAAAGAAAAGGTGTTCTGGTCACCATCTTCTTATGCAATTTATAAAAACTAAAAGGAAAAAGGCTAGAAAAAAACACAAATCACAGAAGTATGCAAGATACAGTTTTTATGGATGGGCCTATTATTTCTATAATTTCCAAATATTGTAAAACAAATATTTGTCATTTAATAAGCAAGAAAGTATTATTCATTTTAAAGCCAACTATTGGCCACTCTTATGCCATTTTAGAAGTCTAAGCTTATTATTGACCAAAATGTGTCACATGCTTTAAATGATAAATAAGTTACTATTATGATTTATTTTCACTTGGAATATATTTCTTTTTTTAATTTTTTAAAGATTTGTTTATTTGTTTATTTTTATTATGTTCAGTTAGCCACTGTATAGTACATCATTAGTCTTCGATGTAGTGTTCAATGATTCATTAGTTGCATATAACACACAGTGCTCATCACAACATGCACCCTCTAATCCAAATTACTGAATTAAAGACTAGGATTACAATGAGATCCAACAAATATTTCACCATAATATGATCCCATAAATTATTACATATCATGATTGACTACATACAACTTTATACAGATGTCACTGTTCAGTCATATATATTAGAATTGCTAAGGATCATTGTTAGCAATAGCTTACTTTCTTTTCTTTTTTTAAATTTTTATTTAAATTCCAGTTAGGGGGCACCTGGCTGGCTCAGTCAGCAGAGTATGTGACTCTTTTTCTCAGCGTTGTAAGTTCAAGCCCCACATTTAGGTCACTAAAAAAATAAATAATAATAATAATAGTAATAATAAAACAATAACAAATTCCAGCTAGTTAACACAGTGTAATATTAGTTTCAGGAATACAATACAGTGATTCAACACTTTCATACATCACCCCGTGCTCATCACAACAAATGCCCTTCTTAATCCCCATCACCTATTTCAACCGTCCCTCTACTCATCTCTCCTCTGGAAACCATCAGTTTGTTCTCTATAATTAAGAGTGTGCCTCTCGATTTGTCTTTTTCCCTTTGCTCATTTGTTTTGTTTCTTAAATTCCATATATAAGTAAGATCATATGGTATTTTCTCTGACTTATTTCACTTAGCATAATACCCTCTAGGTCCATCTACGTCACTGCAAATGGCAAGATCTCATGCTTTTTTTTTTAGCTGAATAATATTCCATAGTGTGTTTGTGTGTGTGTGTGTGTGTGTATCTCACATCTTCTTTATCCATCTATTGATGGACACTTAGGCTGGTTCCATAATTTGGCTACTGTAAGCAATGGCTCACTTTCATAATTTGCCAATGAAAATTTTCTATTTCAATAGGTGAAATAATATATTGAAAAAAATGTCCAACCAAAGAGATATTAACTTCTATATATCCTTAACTTTGAATTTGTTCTTCTCAATTAAAAACCCCAGATGCATGATGGAAAAATTTAAACAGTACAAAAAGACACACAGTGAAAATTAGACTCATGTCACACCCAGAAGCCCCCATCTCCCTCCCAAGTATTAACAGTTTGAGTGTCACTCCCAAAAAATGTATATACTGATACAGGCATATATGCACTTAAATATCCTTTTAAAAAAGGCAAATGTACAGTACACATGGTCCTGCACCTTATTTTTTTTCAAGCAACAATATATCTTGGAGATCATTCCATATTTTTGATTTTCCATACCATGTCTCATTTAAATGTGTTTTGCATGTCATTGATCACCCATAAAGGTAACTGTTTTTTTTTAAATAACAAGAGTTAAGGGGCACCTGGGTGGCAAGGTCAGTTAAGCGTCCAACTCTTGGTTTAAGTTCAGACCATGATCCCCAGGGTTATGAGATCAAGCCCCCACACTGGGCATAGAGATTGCTTAAGATTCTCTCTCTCTCTCCCTCTGCCTTTACCCCCCTCCCTCTCTAAAAAAATAATAAAAAATAAAAATAAGTAACAAGAGTTAATACTTGTATAATACTATCAAACACCTTCTATAAAATACGGATTATTATCTCCATTTATTAGGAACTGGGGTTCAAGTTTCACAGAGGGAAGAGTCAGGATTCAGAAAAGATTTTATATATTAAAATTTTCAATTTTGTACTTCAAGATGCATTTTCTTAAAGATTTATTTATTTTAGAGAGAGTGCACACAAGCAGGGGGAGGGGCAGAGGGAAAGAGAGAGTGAGAGAAGCAGACTCCCCACTAAGCATACAGCCCAACACATGGCTCTATCCCACCACCCTGAGATCATGACCTGAGCCAAAATCAAGATGCTCAACCAACTGAGCTACCCAGGCACCTCGCAAAATATATTTAATCATTATTATGCTCCTGTGTGGAAAAAAATACCACAAAATGGTTCTTTCTATTTCACCAACTACTACTATTTCTGGCATGATTTAGATTCCGAATGCAGAACTCTCTTCCAATTGTACATGTCCTATCTTGCCTGATCTGTAAACAGCAGGGCACCGGTACTGCCCAAAGAGGGTTGGACTGTGGAAGCTGAGCCTCATAGTCTTCCATCTCCCACGCCATCTCCTCACATGAAATCTTCATTTCCTTTTCTCCAGCTCCAGAAACTCTTTTCCATCTCTTTCCTTTTAACGTAAGGTTAAAACACGAAGGTCTTCTTATAGGGTAGTAGGTACTAGATGAAGTTATTTGACTATAGGTCAAAGCAGATTTGAGTGGCCCGCATCTCTAGGTCCTGTTTTCATTGTGTTCTGCAGCTGCCTTGAGGAGGGAGCAGCAGAGCTATTCCAGTTGGTGGCCTGACAGTGGCTCTAGGGCCAGTGTAGCCTCAGGCAAAACGAAAGCCACCACTCCTTGATCCCCTTCCCAAAGCATACATCACTCATTGATCCCTGCACTTGATGCTGCTGAGACCTATTCAGGATTCACCATCTTTCTCAATACAGCGTTCTAGGCAGGGAGAGTCTGACCATGGGCAACAGTGGAAAGAGCTGGGCTTTGGAATTCATCACTGCTCAGTGTCTTACTAGCTAAGACAAGTTATTAATCCTTAAGTACTTCAGTTTCCTCATCTGTAAGATGGAACTAATATCCCCGAACTTGCAAGGATGAGGTCATAAAGATTAGAAATAGGTTAAAAAAAACTTAAGACAAAACTTTATCGGTTACTTACGAAGTTGTCGTTTCTGATGTCTTTGTTAGAAATGAAGCTGCAAAGACAGTATTTCACAGGCCTGCCTCTCAGAAGTGGCCCCAGCGTTAATTAGCAAGAGGTCTATAGGGAATGGCGGCTCTCCTCTCTAGTTTGGATCCCTGACTCAGGCTCTCAGTCCCAGCAATTGGCTTGTTCCTTCCACGGAGAGACAGGTCTCCCCAGATGCTGACCCTTGGAATGTATACACCAAATATTTCTTTCCATTCTAACCCCCATGTGTCCACTAAGGCTTCCCTGCTGCTCCAGCACCTTCAAGTGCAAATGCTGTCTCTGTACTTTATTCTCTTTGTAGATTTTTCACTACTGAGATTACATTCTAAGCATCTTAGCTAAATTGCTCATTATTTGACCCCACCATTAAAAATACAACTTCCACGAGGGAAGGCAATTTGTCTCTTTCTTCTTACCACTAGATTCTAGATCCTTACCACCAGTGCCTAAAACAGTGGTTGGAACATACAGTGAAGTCAATAAATAGTGTGAAATGAATAAATTATTTAAATAATATTCACTCTGTACAGCTGAACATAAAACTCAGCTCTGATTCAAGAACTACTAAATAATTCACTCACAAAAAAATATTATTGGGCAATGGTGATTTTACTGAAGATTTTGTATGTATGGGAAATGAAGAAAGGATTTATATTGGCACTCTTCATTAAAATTGCTCAACCTCCCTCATAACAACAGCAACAACAAAAATGCAAATTAAAACTTCACCAAGAAGCCTGACTTGTTAGAGCCTATGAAGAGTGAAGAGAACATCTGTAGGAAATGGAGGGAGGGAGGAGGAGAAAGGAAGGTATCTGGCACAAAGCCCAAGAAGATTGAGGAAAGTATTAATGTGGGAGAAGGGCAGTGAAGGGAGATGTGTTACATATAGGGGGAATCATTAAATAAGTAAATATTTAAGGACAATGTGAAATAAGTTTCTCACTGTCACAGAAGGGAATGAAAAATATGGAAAGGGAGGTAACTAAAATGAATCATGGGGTATTAGATAAGAATTGAAGTTAGAGTATCAACCCATAGCTTTTAATAGAGAGAAAGAGAAAAAGGAAGGAAGGAAGGAAGGAAGGAAGGAAGGAAGGAAGGAAGGAAGGAAGG